>NC_067115.1:34592054-34892074 GCF_021347895.1 Acanthochromis polyacanthus | reverse complement strand
TGCGCTTCAATACATTACTGAGTGATTTGTGACTTGATTGGACTAATAAACGGTTGACATTAGACGCTGGCTGCTGAGGACTTTGTCATTGTGTGAGTTTGTTTGGAAAGGTTTTCCTAAACCGTGTTCAGGAATTGCAAACAAATCTGCTGATTTACAATTCCAAGAATACTTTTCACCATTTCTGTCCTTTAATGCAGTTTTTCAGCAGGATTGCGTTGGAAGTTGACTGTATTAAAGTTTGAATAGAGATGACGTACCGATGTGTGGTCCCTAATTTTTCCAACAAACTATCCAAAAACTGTTTATAGCTTCTTTTACACAAGTACGTATGTAGAACTGAAAGTACTCGTGCACAGTGGTTACTTACAACATGTGATATTCCAAGACTTACCGAAGCATTCATTTGTCAGCAGTATTGTAATGATGTAACGCTAGTCTTGTCTGACTGCGTGTAGTAAGCCACCGTGCAATATTTTTTTAACCATTACTAGATCAACACATCTGTGACAGTTTGTGATTAGCAGCTGGCACTTACAAATGACAAATTCTGGACTTCAGGATGAGAGAAAGTTGTATTTATTCATTTATTTTTAAGATAAGACATTTGCAGCATCAATGATCGTGCATACATTTAAATAAGTAAAATAGCTCTAGGCTATACACTCTATATGGAATGCATCAGTTCTATGTGTCCCGTGATAATTGCATGACATTGCATTGCATGTATTCTAGTGTATGTAGAAAAACCAGATATTGCACAAGTGTTTAAAGTGCAAAATATTCATAATTCAGATGATATTGTACCATTGCAAGATTATATGTTTTTATTTGGGAGAGAAAACAGCTGAAGAGTTTGAGATCTCTAGTTGTTACTATAACAACTATAACAACTGCTGCTTCTGGCTACTACTGCTAATAATAACAATAATAAGTGATGATAACAATAACAATAATGAACACAATAATACCATTTCTACTACTAAGAACAATAACAACAGCAAAACTACTACTAAGGAGAAGAAAAAGAAGAATATCCAGACTAAAAATAGAAATCTCAACAAATCCCGCCAAATAATCCCACATCTCCATGTTTGGTCTGTATTATTTCCCCCGACTATTTCCAACAGGACCATATGCATCGTGAGTCTCCGCCCTCACAGGACAACAGGAAGTATAAAAGAACCGCATCTGCGCATGACATCAGCATCTTTGTTTACCCGTAGCGCAGCCGCTGGAGCTCTCAAACCGCGGAGACGTACTGTGTTTGTTAGTCATCTGCGGCTTATCTCACAGAAGCGGCTAATTTCTTTGTCTGGTTTGCGTTTAATTAACTGCGATATGTCGGAAAACGGCTCCGGGCCCAGAGAGGACTGTACAGACGCCAGAAGAGACGATGGACAGCAGTAAGTGGCTGTTCATTGTGCTAGTTAGCAGCTGCTTTGTCCTGTTAGCTGACAGTGAGGAGGGAACTGACCGTCTTCCTTAACTTAAAACACTACTGTGGCATCTTTTATCTGCTGCCTCTCACTGTGCAAGCTGCTCTACCATTTAGTTACATAGATAACGCGCTATGACATGTTTTAGCACACTCTTTACATGTTACTGTGCATTATTTGCTGCTTGATTTACAGCATTTATATATATATATATATATTTGGTGTGATGTCCTTCAGGTCAGAGGGGTCTTTGTCTGCCTCTGTTCCCATGGACGTGGATGCCAAAGCCCACTCCCACAGCTTCAGATACAGCCTGGCTTTCCCCAGCATCGGCCAGTGCATCATCATCAACAACAAGAACTTTGACAGAAGAACTGGTGATTGTTTTGCTTATTTGGTTGCACGGGCGTGGGGTTGCTTTATTTTCTGACATGCACACGCAAAACGAAACTTCTGCATGTCCTGTTTCACTGCACCCTACGCCTGAGTAACAGATTATGTTTCACTTATGTGTATATAGACAATTGTTATAATAATAATGTCATAGCAATAGCCTATAGTTACGAGATGAATGGGAGACTCTGCAGACAAATAAGCCATCTACAGCATGTGTGAAACCGCTTCTCAACTTCCTCAAAGGTGAAACTATGCTTCTTTAACTTTAACGGAAAGGAAATGAAGGCTTTTATGTCCACATCTAAAGAAGAAAGAGCAGCAGATGATCTCCTACACTAAGGAATGGAGATTTCGTATTACCTGAGAGAAAACTGACATAATTTATTTTTGGAATTCTCTTTCTTCATTTTGTATTTACACGTTTAAAGTAGCTTAACAATGTACGTTAAGGTAAATGTCTCAGTTAAACATAAGTCTTCTAAAAGGCGTCGAGGCTTTTGCAGAGTTTGCAGGCGGAGAAATTGTAGGAAGAAGTAAAAACCTAAAGCATATTCGTTTTCCAACACATTCAGTACATTTTCATGCTTCTGTGTGTCCTCTGCTTGATTGTGCTGCTAGACATGTGAATAGAAATTGCAATTTGTAACAATGCAAATTGCAAAGGCTGCTGTTTATGATATACTTCATGCACCGTCAGCGGAGGTTATAACATCAGAAAGATGCAGATGGCATAGTGCTGATAACGAACAGTGAAGAAAACTTGCAAACCGTGGTATCCATAATAAATACAGAGAGCCAAAAAGAAAACGGAAGTAATGGTAATTTCAAAGAAAAATGTCACCCCTACCTGTCCCATACAATTAGACCGAGAAATACTGAAGCAGGTTCATCATTTCAAATGTCTCGGTTCATGGATAACATCAGATGTAGAGTAGCAACGGCAAGAACAGCATTTACAAAAATGAAAACTATACTGACAAATAAGAAAATAGCAATTAGCATCCGTATTAGGACTCTCAGCTGTTACATCCTATCAGTTCTGATGTACGGATGTGAATGTTGGAACATAAATAATAAAATGTCAAACAAAATCACTGCAGCAGAGATGTTACGTATATCTTATACAGCCAGAATAAGCAATGAAGATGCTTTAAACTAACACTAAACAGAAATTATACGCTACTGAACAAAATTAGGAAATGCCAAGGAACATTTTTAGGACACATCATAAGGACGGAGACCCTGGAATATGTCATGACAATTGGAAAAATGAATGGGAAGAGAGGATGAGGCGGACAGAGAATGAAAGCGATAGATGGACTGACATCATGGCTGCACATGAAAAGGGCAACAGTCACAATTCAGAAAGCAAAAGAACAGATTAGATTGAGAGAAATGGTGGCCTACGCAGTATGACATGACACTTGATTGATTGATGATGCAGCAGCGTGTCTTACTCTGGGTTTTATCTGTCGCGTCAGTGGTTTTACAGATCCATGCTTTGTGTGTGACAGTCACACTGTTCACGGTGTCTCGTGGTGAGCATCAATCACATGTCTTTCATCTGTTACAGAGTGAATACTGAACTCATGCTGCAAATTTCATCACAATATCTGCCCATATAAAATCACAATTGGGTGTTTTTCTCGGGGCATTCAGCCCTCATGTGATTCGGTGCAAATGTATGCAACCAGCTGGCATCTGACTGTTGAAACTGGACAGGAAGTGAAGTGGGAAGGTATGAGCATTTAATCAGTGTGCTCTCTGCATGGTATAGGTATGATGTTGTCCTTTTTAGTGGGAACTGCACAATGCTTTGTTGAGCGAGCATGTTGGTAATTACTTGCTCTAAATGTGGTCGACTGTTCACATGGGAAGTGGTGAACCCCGACTAAAGCAAAAGGTTACCTGAGGTTTACCGAATGAGTCGGCTCAAATGTTCACTGCTGAAACTTTCATCAGATGTTCACTGACACTGTGTTATTTCTTTGGCTGTTGGTGCACGTGAGCTTTTCTGCTTTTTTTCCCAGAGTTTTGGTAGATTCATTTGACATGAGGAGGTGGCTCCTTACTGCCTGTAATTGTGAGGTGATGCTAGTTCAGCGCAGGTATTTTCGGTTAGAATAAACTTCTGCTTGTCATCTTAAATATCTACGTGTTTGTTAGTGTTGAGGATTATTTAGGTGTGTTTGTCTTTCCCTTGGCTTTTGACCACTTTATTTTATGTATGCTGCGATGGTTTGAACTCCACATAGGAATGGCTTATGCTGCCTTTTTGCAGCTTTGCTTTTGACTCTCACTATCTCAGTGTACAGTGAAATATCCCTGTAATCTCACATCCACACCCTCATGAGGTAATAGGTGTGCTAGGGGAGTCTTATAGCCCATGCCGGCTAATTAGATGTTCAGGTTACCTCTGTCGTAGTCGCCGTGTTGGCTGTGGAGAGAACAAATATTTGCACTTGCGGTCTCCTGTTAGTGTCTCATCAGGAGGTTCAGGTACCCACAAGACTTGGATTATGATTTAAAACGCACCGCATGGCTATCCACTGCTTGATTAGTTCCTCCTAAAATTTTATGCACAGTGTAGATGGCTATGTGTATAAAAAAAGTCCATTCTGTCTTTAATTTAATGGCCAAAGCAGTGGAATATTCTGGAAGTTTTTGTTTAGGTTGGCGAATACAGACAGAAAGACAGCTTTTGCCATGTGTCCTTAAGGTGTGCAGAATCATTTTCATGCAGCTGGACTCATGTCAGAGATTTGCTTCTCTGATGATATAAAGGCTTGATGTCTGCCATAGTTGGAGATACTGTGGGGAACCTTGAGCTGGCCTTCCTTTCAGGTTATTGCACAGCTAAAGAACAGCATCTCCTGTTATTGAAAGGATCTCTGATATCTGTCTGAGAAGGCCTTCGACAGAGAGTACCGCGTCCGTCTGCTTTTCCAGAGTTGTGGTGTAATGGATTTATGTTCGTGTCAGACTGACATTATGAAAACCTGTTTCGCTTGACTGAAAGAGCACACATGACTGCCTTTACAGTGCGGACTTAATGTTCCAGGAGCAAGTACAGAGAGTGAGTGAGTGTATTCCTGTTTTGTCTGTCCATCCATTATCTACACAGCTTAATCCTCATTAGGGTCGCAGGGGGCTGGAAATGAGGCCTTAGAGTGAAGGCAGGAGACACCCAGGACAGGTCACCAGTCTGTCACAGAGCTACATATAGAGCCAAACAGTCACACTTGCATTCACATCTATGAACGAATTAGAATCACCAGTTAGCATCAGCATGTTTTTGGACTGTGGAAGGAAGCCAGAGAACCCGGAGAAAACCCACGCATGCACAGGGAGAACATGCAAACTCCATGCAGAAAGATCCAAGTTCCCATATGCAAACTGGGGATCTTCTAGCTGCAAAGTGACGGTGCTAACCACCAATCCACTGTGCAGGCCAAACTATTGTCTAGTTTATTAAAGTTTTAGCATGTAGGGGTTAAAAAATTAGTGTTTTTTTTTTAAATCATACACAGTATTTAATAGATGTCTTTATTTTACCGAATAGGAGACATTCATGATTAGTTTTAAGATTTTAGCACCAAGTTAGATATATTGGCTGTTTCTGGTAAAAATAAAAAACACAACCAAAAACTCTGATGACGTGAGTGCAGCATTATACTTGTCATAGGAAGGAAAGCACAGGTGTTGCCTGAACAATGGCTCCTATCAAATCAAATCAAATCTTTTCAAGATGACATGACAGTAAACCAGTAAATGAAATCAACCTTTATTAATTTCATTATTTACACTTGTGGAGATGTTTTCTTAATTTTCTGCCTGATTAGATCTCTGCTCAGGTTGAACGTAGGTGGAGTTTACATGAGTTTACTGGAGATCATATGCTATAAAACATAGGTGCACTACAAAACACAACCAGCACAGGGTTGGACGTGGTTTTTACACCATTTGAGTCCCCATCAAAAGGCATGCTGCTTAATCATTGACTCTTAGTGGCTCATAAACGAAACGCCCCATGCACTCGCAGAATAGAAAGTAAGACGGGCATATAAAAGCATTTTCTGCATTGCCTACTGTGGCTGAATCAATATGCAAGAGTCTTTATCAACATTTACAAACTGTAAAAAGATGAATGTCAGCTAATACAGATTCATCACACCTGCTTTCTCATGTAAGATAAGATAAACTTTAAAGTTGTGCTTCTGATGCATTTAATCAGGTTTCTCCAGCCTTGCTGCTTAAAAAAAACACACACATACACTACTGTTCAAAAATATGGGGTCATCCAGACAATTTCATGTTTTCCATGAAAACTCACACTTTTATTCATGTGCTAACATAGTTGAACAAGGGTTTTCTAATCACCCATTAGCCTTTCAACACCATTAGCTAATGCAATGTAGCATTAGAACACAGGAGTGATGGTTGCTGAAAGTGTTCCTCTGTGCCCCTATGGAGATATTCCATTAAAAATCAGCTGTTTCCAGCTAGACTGTATATGTCTGGACTGGATTTCTGATTAATTTAATGTTATCTTCACTAAAAAAAAACTGCTTTTCTTTCAAAAACAAGGACATTTCTAAGTGACACCAAACCTCTGAACAGTAGTGTATGTCTATCAAAATGTCAGACTGCTGCTGGTATTGTAAACTTACATAGAAGTGAGGGGAGTGGCACCTTAAAACTGTTTGTATTTTGTTGTAAATAACCTGAACTGTCACTGTTTTCTTTGTCTAAGGCATGAATCAGCGAAACGGTACTGATGTAGATGCAGCCAACGCAATGAAAGTCTTTTCCAAATTGGGTTATAAAGCGAAGGTTTACAACGACCAGACAGTGGAGCAGATGAAACAGGTTCTAATGGCTGGTAAGCGTAATGAAAAACTCATGCAAATTACCTCCAAGTTTGTATACACACAAAGTAGTGCTGATGCTGCCTGCTTGTAAAACGCCTTTCACATGCAGGCTCTGTGTATCAGTTGTGCATTTCTTTGTTTCTCAGCGTCGAAGGAAGATCACAGCTGCTCGGCGTCATTCGTCTGTGTTCTGTTGAGTCATGGAGATGAGGGCGTGTTCTTCGGTACAGATGGATCCATCGAGCTGAAGTACCTCACGTCACTTTTTCGAGGCGATCGCTGCAGATCACTGGTGGGAAAGCCCAAACTCTTCTTCATCCAGGTACTGTGCGAGTTTGCCTTGTTGCCTACCTGTGCTAACTCATCTTACTTTGAAGTATTTAACCTGTAAACAAATCCTATTTATTTGTCTGGACACTGAGTAGGCCTGCAGAGGCACCGATCTGGATGCAGGCATTGAAACAGACAGTGGAGAAGATACAACCAAGATCCCTGTGGAGGCAGACTTCCTCTACGCTTTCTCCACAGCACCAGGTTAACACTTAAACATGGGTATTTTTGCACACATGCTGCTTCCTTTTTTAAATACTGGATTAACACGGCCCTTTTTCTGTCACTTGTGTGCAGGCTACTACTCTTGGAGGAACACCATGACTGGGTCCTGGTTCATGCAGTCACTCTGCGACATGATCAGCAAATATGGAAAAGAATTAGAGCTCCAGCACATCATGACACGAGTTAACCACAAGGTGGCGGTAGAGTTTGAGTCTGTGTCCAATTCACCAGGCTTCGATGCAAAGAAACAAATCCCCTGCATTGTGTCAATGCTGACCAAAGAGATGTATTTTACTCCTTGATGCCGCTTCCACGTCAGAGGAACGGCCTGTGGGTGTGTATGGGAGGGTGAGAATTCTTTTAGTTTACACTTTCTATATAAAGTTCTCCTGAAGTTTGTGTGTTTCTGGGAGAGCAGATGTGATGTAAAGTTGCAGTCGCATTTCAAAAGCATTTCACAAGCTTGTTTCAGTATGAACTGTAGCTCTTATGTATGTGGCATTCTTTTTTGTTTTTGTTTTGTTTTTTACCCCAGGAGCATGTCTTTTTTTCTTCTTTTTTTTAACAACTATGTGAACATAAACTACAACCGAAAGTAATAATGGGAACTACAACACCGGTAACAGTGGGAACTCTGGGCTCACAGTGTGTTACCAGGTGCCTCTTTGTTTACACTCTACACATTTCAGGGAAACATGTTTGGAGCCAGTTTAACAGGAAGTTTGACCTTCTGTATTTGTGTAATCATGAATCCGCAGATGGGCCCGCTGCCCTCCAGCAACAACATTTTTATGAATCAGCAAATATATCGTAACTCAAGCGTCTGAGCAACGTGACAGTGTGTTATGAAAGGATCATGTCTGTAACTTTTTTTTTTCTCGGTTTTCCGTTCTTTTCTCTCCACTACTGCGTCAGTGTGGTGGCATCCGACTTGAAGGTTGTACAACTAAAACATAACCGTCATTTTCTGAATTGGTACCTGATGAGTTGTGTGAGGTTGACATGAAAGCAGCCGCTGAACTCAGGAGGTAAATTGATGTGTGGAAAATTCAGGAGCTTCCTGGGAGCTGCCTTGTGATTTGTGGGTTATGAAGCTCAGAAGTAAGTTTTGTTTTTTCTGAACATGGATTTCTTTGAATGAACTGTTGCCTGTGAATATCCTCAGATTAGTGGGAGCGCAGGCTTTATAGCATGCATGAGTCATAATGCTGTCACAATTTGAAGAGTTGTGCTTGAACTCAGCATTACATTTCATTTTTAACAGTTGTTTATTGGTCAGATTAACCTCATGGCAAAAAAAACGACCAGAGCTGTAAAGCTGAAATGAAAAAGTCGACGTATTGATTATACAATTGATGGAAAATTAATTAATAGTTTTCATGTGATTTGTTTTAGTTGTTTAAGCAAAAAATTTAAAAATATCACTTGTACCAGCATTTTGAACGTGATTTTTGCTTTTATAATCTCAAGATTTTGTACTGTTGACTAGACAAAACTAAAAATTCGAATTTTTCAGGGAATATTGATGTGCCTTTTTCACTCAACAATTGGCCATTTTTTTAAAAAATAAAACCATATTGTGATGCATTGGTGATTCAAAAAAAAAAAAAAGTTTTTTGTTTGCAGCCTTGCCATACTCTGATGCCTGAGATTTTCTTTGTGTTTGTCATTTAACACGGAAGAAATCACAACAGATGTTAACTAAACCAATTCAGGTTTCAAAATGAGATTTTCACACAGTCTCTGTACGGAACTAGAGCCACTCGATGGGAACAAAGGACCCATCGTAGCTGATTTTGTACTTCACCGGTGCAAATTTCTAACCTTCATAATGAAATGTGTAAGCCTGTGTTCTAGTGAATTATTGTAGTCAAAGCTGTGCATGTGATCACCTGCATGGACTGATTTACAACAGAAAAAAGCACAATTTACTTAAGTGTGCGCTGATCCTGGTGGTGCTCCTTTGTGTATCTGATTGCTGTCAACATTTACAGCAAATACGCTATATCTGTCACTACACATGCTGTTAATAATATTTCATTCACTGATGTGTGACAATCAAGCTTTTAAGTCGCGTTATGCAACATTTTGCTCTGAATGTCGCTTCTCTGCTTTTTTTTTGTTGTAACGTCACTGTTTTGTAAGCAGCTATGTACTGTGAGGTTGGTGTCATGTTTTTCCTTCAAATAAAGACCACTTTTCATCCTGTGTTTGGAAACAGGGTTTTATTGTTGGAACGGCATTAAACTAGCGCCAAAGATTGCCAGACTCTTGCAGATGTGTTCCTGGCAGAAGCTGCCGGTGTTATTGGTATCGCGCAGAAGAGCCAACCTCTACGAACTGCAAAGGATCTACTTGTGTACGCTGTCTTGAGTGTAAACAGGGCGGATTACAGCAGATTTGGCATGCCTGGAGGTGAGAAGAACTGGGCCACCAGATCCTGAGGCCCAGAGCCAAATAACACTGGGCCTCAGATTGCTTCAGCGCCAACACAGAAGAAGCACTTTAGCTAAACCTGCTTTCACAAGCAACAAGCCTCAGGCAACATGAAAAACTCAGAAAACACACCGTGTAACACTGAAGTTTGTTTAAAAAGCTGCACCTCAAAATTATCAAAAGCTCCCACTCCTACCGAGCTGATATGACTGTATTAACTGTATTGTAAGAATATTATTTGCATTATGACATCCAGCGCTGCTTTGGTTGGGAGATTTATTTATTGTTATCTAGAACTCCCCACGGAGGCTTTTGTTCAACCACTGACTGTGACCTGAACCAGTTTTTGTGTTATCTGATCCGTCTTTTGAATCACACATTTACAGTATTATTGTGAATTCTAGTATTTACAATCACTCAGTTCTTCACACAGTTTATGTGCAGTCTGATTGGGCTCCAGCCAGTGATCAATTTAGTCATCACTTGTTCTCCATATTGTTTCTCTAATTAACTGATTCTTCTCAGACACGCTCAACATAGTATCTTAAAACCTGCAGTGATGCTGATACAAAGTGTGGCTTGTCTGACCATCAGTCCACTCAGATTTTTTCAATCTACTATAACCAAAGAAAAGCAACAAATTCCCAGCTTGAACAACCTTCAACTACTAAATTGTGCCATTTTTGCCTCGAAAAATATGTTTATTTATGGCGTCATAAAATTTCTGACAATTGGCAGCTTCATAAATAATAAAAAAATCACTTATAATAATCATATATGTCTCATGTCTCACACCCAGCCAATAATATAATGTGAAATGTGCAATATACATCACTACCTCATTCACTTTGCTACATACATTCACACTATTATTTATATGTATATTTGTAAATGGACTGTTTTGCGCTATTTTTTAAGATTTCTTGCACTGAAAAGGAGAAGCTTTCCAATTTTGTTATACCCGTAAAATGACAATAAAGTATATTCTATTCTATTCTATTCTATATCCAATATTAGGAATTTCTCCTGCTGAATGTGTTATTGAGCTGACACAGGATTACCTTACGTGTGAACATACATTTATATTCTTTGATTTCTGCCAATAAATGATCTGCAAACACATGAGATGCTCCTGCTACATTATACTGCACACCAAAGACAATTCTTTAAGAAATACTTTAATAGGAATACAACTACCTCAGCTGTGTTTTGTGGTGTCTGTATTTTTCTTTCGGATACTTAAACTCTTCTACAAACCTGTAAATATTGACAGACTAGTAATGATGATAACTGTGATACAGTGGGTACGGAAAGTATTCAGACCCCTTGAAATTTTTCACTCTCTGTGTCATTGCAGCCATTTGCCAAAATAAAAAAAGTTCATTTTATTGCTCATTAATGTACACTCAGCACCCCATCTTGACAGAAAAAAAACAGAAATGTAGAAATTTTTGCAAATTTATTAAAAAAGAAAAACTGAAATATCACATGGTCATAAGTATTCAGACGCTTTGCAGCGACATTCATATTTAACTCACATGCTGTCCATTTCTTCTGATCCTCCTCGAGATGGTTCTGCTTCTTTATTGGAGTCCAGCTGTGTTTAATTAAACTGATTGGACTTGATTAGGAAAGGCACACACCTGTCTATATAAGACCTTTCAGCTCACAGTGCATGTCAGAGCAAATGAGAATCATGAGGTGGAAGCATAGACTGTATATATAGTGGACGTAGCATCTGGCTCCAGAATTGAAGCCAATCCGGAAGTGTCAAAAACTTGCAATATCCCGCCGTCCGCTAGGGTTGGCTCCAAAAAGCTTTTTCTCCATAGACCCCAATTCATCACCGGAAAAAATAAAATTTGATAGACTGATTTTCTACAGCTCAGGATTTTTTTCCTGTTAGTTTTCATGGTCAAAATGAGAGATCAGGTGGCCGATCTTAAAATAAATCAATACTGAATTTTAAATAAATCGTTAAAGTTGGCGGAGCCAGGGGGCGTGGCTATACTTGATAGACAGCAACAGAAGCCTCTGCGGTAAAACGTGGGCGGGATAAGAGAGTTCTCAGCCAATCCTGCCCCTAGTTGCTCTCCGGTCCAGTCTGTTTGATGACGCTTTTTACGTCACTGGCTCCAAAAAATCCAAAACGGCGATCAGGAAGTAGCAAAATCCGGGCTTCATTTTCTCGGCGTTGAAACCAACGGGTGACGTCACGGTTAGTTTACGCCTGGGTGGAAGGAACTGCCCAAGGAGCTCAGAGACAGAATTGTGGCAAGGCACAGATCTGGTCAAGGTTACAAAAGAATTTCTGCAGGACTCAAGGTTCCTAAGAGCACAGTGGCCTCCATAATCCTCAAATGGAAGAAGTTTGGGACAACCACAACTCTTCCTAGACCTGGCCGTCCAGCCAAACTGAGCAATGGTGGGAGACGAGCCTTGGTGAGAGAGGTAAAGAAGAACCCAAAGATCACTGTGGCTGAGCTCCAGAGATGCAGTCGGGAGATAGGAGAAAGTTCCACAAAGTCAACTATCACTGCAGCCCTCCACCAGTCGGGGCTTTATGTCAGAGTGCCCCGACGGAAGCCTCTCCTCAGTGCAAGACACATGAAAGCCCGCATAGAGTTTGGCAAAAAAACACATGAAGGACTGCCAGACTATGAGAAATAAGATTCTCTGGTCTGATGAGACCAAGATTGAACTTTTTGGTGTTAATTCTAAGCGGTATGTGTGGAGAAAACCAGGCACTGCTCATCACCTGCCCAATACAATCCCTACAGTGAAACATGGTGGTGGGAGCATCATGTTGTGGGGGTGTTTTTCAGCTGCAGGGACAGGACGACTGGTTGCAATTGAAGGAAGGATGAATGCGGCCAAGTACAGAGATATCCTGGAGGAAAACCTCTTCCATGGTGCTCAGGACCTCAGACTGGGCCGAAGGTTCACCTTTCAACAGGACAATGACCCTAAGCACACAGCTAAAATAACAAAGGAGTTGCCTCAGAACAACTCTGACCGTTCTTAAGTGGCCCAGCCAGAGCTCTGACCTAAACCCAATTGAGCATCTCTGGAGAGACCTCAAAATGGCTGTCCACCAACGTTCACCATCCAACCTGACAGAACTGGAGAGGATCTGCAAGGAAGAATGGCAGAGGATCCCCAAATCCAGGTGTGAAACACTTGTTGCATCATTCCAAAGAAGACTCTTGGCTGTACTAGCTGAAAAGGGTGCTTCTACTCAATACTGAGCACAGGGTCTGAATACTTCTGACCATGTGATATTTCAGTTTTTCTTTTTTAATAAATTTGCATTAAAATTTCTACATTTGTTTTTTCTGTCAAGATGGGGTGCTGAGTGTACATTAATGAGAAATAAAATGAACTTTTCTTATTTTGGCAAATGGCTGCAATGACACAGAGTGAAAAATTTCAAGGGGTCTGAATACTTTCTGTACCCACTGTATTTGAAAAATCTTTACTGAAATCTTAATAATATAAATTAATTTTTCTGATCACTTTCTTTCCACCTCCTCTAAATTGTATTTTGAGCTTGATTCATATTCCAAAAAGAGCACAATACACAAAATAAGTTAAAGATCCCTTTGACTGACATCATTATTTTAAAAAATTAAGAAAGAAAAGATTATCCTGTAGTTCAAAGCCCTATCTTTACTACAGGTTGTATGTTCCTGACACTGTGTAAATTGTTTTATATGAGCTTTTATAGGGGTGTTAATATTTTTACATATTCTTGTAGTATGTTTTATGTGTTTTGTCATGTTTGTGTTAGACTGGAGTCTTAGTGTCCCTTTCCTTGACATAAAGTAGGTTTTGCTTTGCTCCAAACAGGTGTTCATGTTATTCTGGGCTTTAATTATTCACATTAGTGTCGAGACTAAACTTGTTTGGCGTCTTGAGTCATGTATTAAACTGTCTGTACTTATAGGTAACAATTATCAGATTGGTGAACACAACTTCCACCAAACACCCAGACTTGGGCTGTGCAACGTGGAGAGAGGAGGAGTTTACGAGGAGCGCATGAACGCACCTCGCCTCTTTAGTGGCTGAAAATAGGCCCTAATGCTGTGTGACAGTTGGACGGAGGAGAGCTGACTGCTGTGGACGGAGGATCGGGTTGCTGGTATCCGTGCTTTTCCATGGAGCACCTGTGGCTCACATTTACAACATGGTGGCGCGCGCCGTGGAAGTGCGCACCGAGCTCCACTCCACGGAGTTCGGACGCAGCTCTGAGGATCGAACAACGCGCTGCGGCTGAGAAAATGTAGTTTGGCTCAGGCGAGAATGGAGAAGTACCTGCAGATTGCCCCGCACTCTCTGGCTCTGGTGCTGTCCCGGGTTTGCAGGCAGGATGAAGAGGACTCAGCACCACCATCATCATCATCACAGCCACCGGTGAAGTTCCAGCATCAGTCCGGCTACGAGGTGTTCGCCAATTTCAAAGCCGTCAACATGCTGCATTTCTGGAACAAGGCGCTGACACACGCGCTGTCCGAGGTCTTCTTCCTGGGCTGGATAGACGAGCAAGTGCTGCTGATCCAAGGGAAGGAGGTTCATCTTCAGGTGCTCAGGAACGGATGGACCAGGCGGACCCTGAAGCCACCGCGGGGCTTCGACATCAAATGCATAGGTGCGTAAATCTTTCAGACAAGTGTGAACAACAGGCACAAAGCAGCGTTTAGAGCAGCACAGGCAGCGGGGGAGTTCTCTGAGGGGGATTTTCATTCCACATAGATAGGAGGGAAGCTGTTTGGGTTGTGGACACAAAACACTGAAAACAAAGTGGAAATATTCCTGTTTGGAGACAGCGGTGTATCTCTCTGTGTGGGGAATGTGACCAAAATAAGGAAAAAACAAGGAAAAAGTAAAACGAAGTGTTAAGAGAAGGTTAAAAATTAATCAAATAGTCTCAATGAGGTCTCCTGCTTATATTATCTGCAGGGAAAAGCCTTAATAACTGGTGGCTGCCATTAATACGTTTGTAATGTTGCAGACACCTTCCCAAAATAAGCTCTTTGGAGGTACAGTTCAGACTTGGTCTTGAACTTGGTGACTTTACTTTCAAATACTTGATTTTAGGCTTTAAATCAAAATTGCGTTTTTAAATTTTGACCCTCTGAAGTTCAGGAATATTCTTTTTATTAGGAATTTTGTTAAAGATTTATCCAGAGTTGCGTAAAACGCATCAACAGAGCTGATGGCTTCTATATCCACATTTCTCAGGTTCTTGGTGAGGTTTTTATTGACTCAGCATGACACAGACCTCATCAACACACAAACAGTCTCACTGAAACCCGAATGTTGCCATTAAAGCCACTCCCTTGATTGATAGCTTCCTAAAAACTCCTCTCATTCTATCAAATTTACACATTTAGAAGTTTTTTTTTATAACGAAAGTAATCCCGTCGCTGCAGCTGGAGCACACCACTGCTCAAACACTGTAAAACTGCTCTGTGCTGCACAATGCCAACTTGTAATTGGAGGAATTTAACCACACAATTGAATCGGAAGTCGGTTGTGAAGATAAATCATAATGTGGAAAGCCCCGCTGCACAAACGGACATGTGTGAATCCCTGCAACTCTGAATCTGTGTTTTTGTTGTGGCTGTCATCAGCATTCTGCAGTTTTAAGGTGGAAATACTCAGATAAGCTTATTTCACTCATATCTTCCAGCATTTTAAACCACATGAACATGCTAACAAGGTAAATATCTTGTTTTTTAACAGGGGAAGGCCTTATATGTCCACTGACGAAACTTGCTTTTGACTTTATCGCACTGCCCTTGTCGGTTGGAACTCTTTCTATGTTGATTTCTTCACCATTTTAATAGCTGCCGAATCCCTTTGATTGGGATTGAACCCTACATGACCCTCCTTGTCTAAAGTTGTGAGGTGAAACGCTTTCCCCTGAGGTTTTTCTGCGATACTGTAGATTGAAGAGGGGTGAGTCAGGCTAAGATCTCTGCTGGCAGGTGGCATGAAACCAGTCGAAGCTAGCCTGAGTGAAAAGGGAGTTTCGGCATCATTCCGCCTTATAACCTCTGCAGCTTCGTGTCAGGCAGGGTTGCTCATTCAGATAGAAGAGTCAGGACTGGGGCTTATTTCTACTCCAGTTCCACATTCCCACACTCATACTCCTCTTCTTCTGACAAGTCCATAACTCATGCATGTGCTGAGACAGGTTTGGACGACTCAAGGTATTGTCAGCGAGTCGAACCGCTGCAGCAACGCACTGTGTGTTGTTGTGTGTGCGATTGTGTGCAAATGAGAGAGAGGCATGCAACATGTCACAGATGATCTTATTTATGTGTGTTTGGTTTTATGTTCCATCACTGAGCAGCATCGAACTGCAGTAGACGAGTTGGACACAGTTCCAGATCTAGAGGGGCGGGTGATGATTTCATAAAACTTTAAATTTAGCCTGTTTTGATGTATTGATTACATGACACAGTGTTTAAAGACGAGATTAATGTCACTTCTTTCTATTAAGAGCATTTCTCCTGCAATTCAAAGCAATAAATGTAAAAGCAGTGGAAGTGTGCCATCCATTGACATCATGAAAGCAACTAATGCATCTAGGAAAAAGGTGCTATTGATGCACAGCAAAATGCCTTAATCTGAATCAGTATTTTCGCTCCAGAGGACTTTTACCCGACTCTGCAGGCAGCTTTAGCTTCATAGAGCAGCTTAGCATCTTTCTGTTCTTTTTCTCATTGGAGTCATTTCCAGCAGCTTGTTTTGGAAGACAGACATAAATCCACCGTACGCTGCCCGTAAACCAGCACACAATAGACAGACATGGTTAGTGCTCAATGGCTGATCATAGCGCGGCATTTAGCAGATAATTTAGCAAGCTGATATGAATGAATCAAAGATAGAAAGAGACTCTAAATAAATGCTAATGTTGAGCCATGTGCAAATAGTTTGCACAGTAGCATGTTTGGCCAAACAGCTTTGCACAGACATTCTTTGTCAGCGTTGCTTTTACGATGTGTTAGGCTGCTGGTTTAAAAAATAAATGGTCGTTTAGTGAGTATGGCTGCTGTTTAGGCCACCAACTGAGAAGTTAATGCTAAATCATTTCAGATACATTATATTGCCAAAAGTATTGGGACGTCTGCCTTTACTCGCACATGAATTTTAGTGACATCCCTTTCCTAATCCATCTGGTTTAATATGGAGCTGGCTCACCCTTTGCAGCTATAACAGCCTCAACTCTTCTGGGAATGCTTTGTACAAGGTTTAGGGGTGTGTTTATGAGATTTTTTGACCATTCTTCCAGAAGATGTTGGATGAGAAGGCCTGGCTTTCAGTCTCCTCTCATTCATCCCAAAAGTGTTCTGTCAGGTTGAGGTCAGGATTCTGTCAAGTTCCTCCTCACCAAACTGGCTCATCCGCATCTTTATGGACCTGCTTTGTGCACTGGTGTCAGTCATGTTGTAACAGGGAGGGACCATCTGCAAAGTGCTCCGACAAAGTTGAGAGCATGAAATTGTCCAAAATGTCTCGGTATGTTGAAGTATTAAGAGTTCCTTTCACTGAAACTAAATTCTCACCCCCTGAAAAACAACCCCTCACCATAATCCCCCTCTACCAAACTTTACACTCAGTCAAGCAAGTATCGTTGCCCTGGCAACCAGCAAACCCAGATTGGTACATCGGATTGCCAGACCGAGAAGCTTGATTGGTCATGCCAGAAAACATGTCTTACTGCTCCAGAGTCCAGTGGCGACTGCTTTACACTCATGGAAACCATTCTATGACGGTCTCTACGGTGTTCTAGAGCTAATCTGAAGTTTGAAGGTCTGTAGCTACTGGCGCTGCAGAAAGTTGGTAATTTCTGTGCACTGTGCACCTCAGCATCTGCTGACCCCGCCCTGTGATTTTACATGGCCTACCGCTTCCTGGCTGAGTTGCTGTTGTTCCCAGTTGCTTCCACTTTGCTATAATCCCTCAAACGGTTGGCCGTGCTATATTTAACCTCTTGACGCCTGAATTTATTTACAGTTAAATTTTAAAAAAAGCTTTTATGTGTTTTTGCTTTCTAGCAGATGCTTAAATAAGAGATTGTTAATTTGTCTATTACACATAGAACAGATATATAATAATAATAATAATGATGACAGATATAATAATTAGGTCCCACTCCGACCAGTCCTATGAGAAACCATCCATCCATCCATCCTCTATACCCTCATTAGGGCCGTGGGGGGTGCTGGAGTCCATCCCAGCTGACTTGAGCTGGGACACCCTGGACAGGTCGCCAGTCTGTCACAGGGCTACATATACAGACAAACAATCACACTCACATTCACACCTACATGCAATTTAGAATAATCAATTAACCTCAGCATATTTTTGGACTGTGGGAAGAAGCCGGAGTACCCGGAGAAAACCCACGCATGCACAGGGAGAACATGCAAACTCCATGCAGAAAGATCCCAGGCCCACCCCGGGATTCGAACCGGGATCTTCTTGCTGCAAGGCGAAAGTGCTAACCACTACTCCGCTGTGCAGCCCCTGTGA
Organism: Acanthochromis polyacanthus; assembly: GCF_021347895.1. Classification (NCBI taxonomy): domain Eukaryota; kingdom Metazoa; phylum Chordata; class Actinopteri; family Pomacentridae; genus Acanthochromis; species Acanthochromis polyacanthus. Next base: position 34,873,833 of record NC_067115.1, on the reverse strand, counting down.
GAAACCAGTGCTTGCAAAAGGTTCCAAGATATGTATTGAATATGCAAAAGGTGGCATTGGGGGAATGGATATGTTATCTCGGCTGTAGTCTGAGTGAAAGTGGTGTGTTGTAAATTTGCGACATTAGGCGTTAAGGGGTTAATGTCTAGGAACTTTCACCAATGGACTTGTTGCACAGGTGGCTACCTATCACAGTACCACACTTGAATTCACTGAGTTCCTGAGAGTGTCCCAGTCTTTCACAAATGTTTGTAAAAGCAGTCTGCATGTCTAGGTGCTTGATTATATACACCTGTGGCCATGGAAGGGAGTGGAACATCTGAATTCAGTCATTTGGAGGGGTGTCCCAATATTTTTGTCAGTATAGTGTACCTTAGCCTCTAAGGTGGCTGAATGCTTGTGGTCCTTGTCTTTTTCCTGTCTTACAAACCTTGGTGTCACGTTTGATCAGTTAATCCACTTTGAAAACATCAAGTCAGTAGTCTGCACTTGTTTCTTTCATTGTTTAGAAACATTACCAGATTCAGATCCGTTGCATCCCAGCCTTCACTAGATAATTCTTGTATTTATCTCATCCTGTTTAGACTGCTGCAGCTCCCTCTTCACCTGCTGCAACAGTTCATCTTTAGACCATCTACAGTTAGTTCAGAGCGCTGCTGCAAATCTGCTAACGAGGTCCAGCAAGACGTCACACATCACACCCACTTTATAATCTCTAAATTGGCTCCCAGTTAATTTTAGGATTTGTTCTGAGATTCTTGTTTTCACATACAGAGCTGTAAACAGTCAGGCTCCTGCTTACATTTCACTTAGATACTCAGAACAGATCTTACTGGTTGTGCCCTCACTAAAATAAAAGCTAAAGGTGATGGAGTGAGTGGTCGCGCCTCTGGAACAGCACCTATGGACCGTCGTCATGCAGTCTCAGTTGATGATTTTAAAAAGGAGCTGAAGACTTTAAACTTTCCTTTGTCCCATCTACTATGATTTATGTTTTTAATCTGTATGTTCGTACTACTTTTAATCTGACTATTTATCTGTTTATTCTGTGGATCTGCTGTTGTTTTGTTTCTTATTTCACCTTTTCTTGATGTTAAAGGCTTATGTTGATTTTCTCTGTTAAGAACTTTGGGGCTTTGTGCTGTAAAAGGTGCTACAAAAATAAACGTTAATTACTATTATTTTTCGCAGCTGCAAATAATTTTTGCTTCAGAGAAATTTGACGGATTTAGTCACTTTATATTTGTCTCGTACTGCATGTAAACACCAACCATCTACACCATTTACACCACCTGCTTCTTACTGTGTCACCAAATAGTTCTGACTCATCAGGGCATAGAGATGAGACTTCTATGGGTGTGTTGTGGTGTGTGGGATGTTGCCATTGGATCCTTTCTGTCTTTTTGTGGTACATTTTGGGTTTGTTTGTGTCTCTTTGTAGCCATGTTGTTTCCATTCTTAGTAATTTTCATTTCTTTGTGTCATTTTGCATCTCTTTATGGTGGTTTTGTGTCTTTCTGTCATCATTTTATGTTTCTTAATTTCTAGGGGAAATAAATTCATTTGTTTAAACGTGTAGAATTTCTACTTACAGCAAAGTAAACTTTAAAATGGACAGTTTCTGAGAGAGAACAGAATCTGATTCATTTCTGTCTGTTCTATCTAAGGAAACATCTCTCCTGACGTCTGCTTGTTTAATTCATCTCAGGAAACGTCTGTAAAGTCTCACAGATTTCAAAACAGTTTTTATCTTCTGTGTTTTTTAGTCTGTGGCTGACTGTGTTGAAACGTCCCACACTCTGCTTGCTCCTCGAACGTCTCTGTCTTTTCCCTTCTTCCACTTCTTCTTGCTCTTCATTCCTGGGTTGCACGGTGAACTTCCTGCAGCTGCTTGATTGGGGTCTGAGAAGTTTGGAGGACAGGACAGCGGTTTTTTGACTCTTTGTCATGTTCCTCTTGTTGTTCCTGAGCAGTTTTTGTGGTGCACATTTTCAATTCTGATGGCATTAGGAAGTGCTGCTTCCATGGGGAGTGTGTTTTGTCTGGAAGAATGTTTAGTTGGTGTCACAGTAACATTCACAAGAATGCCAAGGTTTCCCAGAAGAACACTGTGAAACTAGACATTTCTGTCTTTGGTTTCATGTTGTGGCTAATGAGTGTTTTGCAAATGCACAGCACCAAGCAAACTCTTCACTGTTCTGATTGAGATTTAAGTTTTATTGTATGGAACGTTCTGTCTCTTTGGATTTTTATGGTGTGTTTGCTAGACGTCAGATATATGGATGTGAGGCTGCAGTGCCTCTGCTGCAGTTACATTGTGATTGTGTCAGCTTCATTGACACCACTGACGCAAACACCGATAAGCTCTGGAATGTTTGTCTTATAGCTAATAACTCACCAGACTCCATACAGCCTAAACCAACAGATTTTATATCTGGACGTTAGTCCAGATACAAATGAGATACCGATGAACAGAATTTTTTATCTGTAACCACAATCTAGAACTGATTTTAACTAAGAAATCAACTCAGGAGTGGAAGGATTTTGAGAGTTGCGTTTCTTTTTGCGCTCACATTTGTGGCCGCCGTATTACTCTGCAGCTCAATCAATCTTTAGTTTAATAACAAGGCCATGTGAATTCAATTAACAGTTACATTTTAACTATTTCACCTCTTGGAGATTGTCTGAAACGGCTTCAAACTATTTCTGGAATTCAAATTGGCTCAGTCAGCTCATTTTTGATAAGAAAGCAGCAAGAATTCCCTGATATCTTAAAATCTGCTTTAAAAATGTCCTGCAGTAATTCTGATGATGACAATATAAAGATAAAAACCAGTGCAATATTGATTTTTTTTTTTTTTTTCCAAGCGTGATTTGTGAGTTTGTTACTCATTTTCCCTGTTGTGGCGTCAAGATGTTAGTTTGGAGGACGAGTTCAAACAAAGTTCACATTTTCACCATCAGCTATTCATTAACTATGTGTGTAGAAGGTCGGTGTTAGGCATAATATGTGTGCACACAATGATCTGTTATCAACAATATTTTGGACAAATAAATACACTTGGAGAAAAGTATTCACATAAAGGAGGCTGCAGGGTAGCACAGATAGGTTCATACTGTTTCTTAAACTAGAAATACGCAGAGTCATGTTGGTTTTATTTAGAATAAAGTGAGTTCACTTATAAAAAAAAAAAAGCTGCAGTTTCCCACAGTCCAGATTACCCACCAAAATGCCTGTTTGATCCAAAATAGAAACCGGATTATTGCATTTTGACAAAACTTGTGGATTTTCAGCTGTGTGGAAACAAAGTGTTTTTTAATAGACAATTCAATCTGATTAACGGAGGGGCTGTATCCGTTAGCAGCCCGTAAACAATGGACTGGGCGGAGTGTGTGCTCTTTAGGAAGGAAAAGTGCAGCGTTTGTTCAGGAAAACTCTCCTCCACTGCTGTAGCACGGATCTCCACTGGAAGGAAAGGGAGGGTCTCAGCGGAGAATAGAGGGAAATGTTTGACGCAGCCGACAGATTTTTTCCATATATCTTAATGTCAGATCAGGATGTGTTATGTCGGCTGGTTGGCCTCTTAATGCAGCGTCTGGCTCGGAGTACGGCTCCTGTGTTGTCGTGAATGTTCCACTGGAGGGCAGAGCACCGGCAGAAATGTTCCTGTTTGGAAGGAAGTCGGATGAAACAGGCCACAGATCTGATGTTTGCTGTCTGGTAGCTCGAACAACCCCAGAGGAAAATCTTACAGCTCAAAGTTTGCTTCTCTATAGCTTGGAAGACAAAATTGTGATTGTCGTTTAAGTTTGGATTTTGTCTGATATGATTCTTATGTTTTTCTCCTAATATTCACAGGAGATATAGGTGAGAAATGAGGAGAACAATTAGCAACAGTAGCCATACCTGAGATTAAAAGGAGAATATTTGACTATTGGCTCCATTTTTTTCCTCAACTGAATTATATGTCAGCTGCACATGAGCTTTATTTTAGACTAATATAAAACAACTACTGGACTGAACTAGCCTAGCCGCGCTAGACAACCCATGGCAACGAATTTAATTCTCTGCCAGGGTGGGTCTAGTTACCCTCGGTAAGCCTCGAGGTTGGATGCTCCTAAAACTGGCCGACGAATCACCATGAAGTGTAGAGTCAGAAGGTGGGCGTGACTAAGTGACGACAGAGGCGCGACGATTCTGACAGAAACAACCGGAAACAACTAGCCTAGCCGCGCTAGACAACCCACGGCAACGAATTTAATTCTCTGTCAGGGTCGGGCAACAAAAACGACAACAGTTGTTGAGCTCCATTAGCACCGACTCTGAATAATCTTTCTATTAACATGTCTGTAATATACTTGAGCTTCACCCATTGACTGTATAAATAAAGCTTCACCGAACTACCGCATCCTCTGATTTCCGGCGCTCTAGGAACTACGTCAGCCTATTCGTTACGCTGACTGGTTGTATACCTACCCAATTGCTGCAGAGTGATTTGAAAGACAACCTTTTAGCCCGCCTCCCTCCCTGTCGAGAGTTCCTAGACCCTTGATTCTTCAGACCTGGGTCTAGCGCAGCTAGGCGAGGACTGAATTACACTGACCAGTCTTCTTCAGAGGTTTTCTTAATATTTTGTCATATATATGCTTGTATGTATGTACATAGATATATATATATATATATATATATATATATATACAGTGCCTTGTGAAAGTATTCGGCCCCCTTGAACTTTTCAACCTTTCACCACATTTCAGGCTTCAAACATAAAGATATAAAATTTTAATTTTTTGTCAAGAATCAACAACAATTGGGACACAATCGTGAAGTGGAATGAAATTTATTGGATATTTTAAACTATTTTAACAAATAAAAACCTGAAAAGTGGAGGGGTGCAATATTATTCGGCCCCCTTGCATTAATACTTTGTAGTGCCACCTTTTGCTGCAATTACAGCTGCAAGTCGCTTGGGGTATGTCTATCAGTTTTGCACATCGAGAAACTGAATATATACATTTCTTTTTCCAGCAACCATCACGCCTGTGTTCTAATGGTACTTTGTGTTAGCTAATCGTGTTGATAAATACACACACACATACACACACACACACACATATATATACGGTGCCTTGCGAAAGTATTCGGCCCCCTTGAACTTTTCAACCTTTCGCCACATTTCAGGCTTCAAACATAAAGATATAAAATTTTAATTTTTTGTCAAGAATCAACAACAATTGGGACACAATCGTGAAGTGGAATGAAATTTATTGGATATTTTATACTTTTTTAACAAATAAAAAACTGAAAAGTGGGGTGTGCATTATTATTCGGCCCCTTTACTTTCAGTGCAGCAAACTCACTCCAGAAGTTCAGTGAGGATCTCTGAATGATCCAATGTTGTCCTAAATGACTGATGATGATAAATAGAATCCACCTGTGTGTAATCAAGTCTCCGTATAAATGCACCTGCTCTGTGATAGTCTCAGGGTTCTGTTTAAAGTGCAGAGAGCATCATGAAGACCAAGGAACACACCAGGCAGGTCTGAGATACTGTTGTGGAGAAGTTTAAAGCCGGATTTGGATACAAAAAGATTTCCCAAGCTTTAAACATCTCAAGGAGCACTGTGCAAGCAATCATATTGAAATGGAATGAGTATCAGACCACTGCAAATCTACCAAGACCCGGCCGGAGTACCAGACCAGAATTTTTCACCTATATTAGTAAACTCTGGTGTGACATCAACAAAATGTGCCTTTGATCTTTCAAGTTCAAGGAGTACCGGACCAGAACAAGGAGAAGACTGATCAGAGATGCAGCCAAGAGGCCCATGATCACTCTGGATGAACTGCAGAGATCTACAGCTGAGGTGGGAGAGTCTGTCCATAGGACAACAATCAGTCGTACACTGCACAAATCTGGCCTTTATGGAAGAGTGGCAAGAAGAAAGCCATTTCTCAAAGATATCCATAAAAAGTCTCGTTTGAAGTTTGCCACAAGCCACCTGGGAGACACACCAAACATGTGGAAGAAGGTGCTCTGGTCAGATGAAACCAAAATCGAACTTTTTGGCCACAATACAAAACGATATGTTTGGCGTAAAAGCAACACAGCTCATCACCCTGAACACACCATCCCCACTGTCAAACATGGTGGTGGCAGCCTCATGGTTTGGGCCTGCTTTTCTTCAGCAGGGACAGAGAAGATGGTTAAAATTGATGGGAAGATGAATGGAGCCACATACAGGAGCATTCTGGAAGAAAACCTGTTGGAGTCTGCAAAAGATCTGAGACTGGGACGGAGATTTATCTTCCAACAGGACAATGATCCAAAACATAAAGCCAAATCTACAATGGAATGGTTCACAAATAAACGTATCCAGGTGTTAGAATGGCCAAGTCAAAGTCCAGACCTGAATCCAATGGAGAATCTGTGGGCAGAGCTGAAGACTGCTGTTCACAAACGCTCTCCATCCAACCTCACTGAGCTCGAGCTGTTTTGCAAGGAAGAATGGACAAGAATTTCAGTCTCTGGATGTGCAAAACTGATAGAGACATACCCCAAGCGACTTGCAGCTGTAATTGCAGCAAAAGGTGGCGCTACAAAGTATTAATGCAAGGGGACCGAATAATATTGCACGCCCCACTTTTCAGGTTTTTATTTGTTAAAAAAGTTTAACATATCCAATAAATTTCGTTCCACTTCACGATTGTGTCCCACCTGTTGTTGATTCTTGACAAAAAATTAAAATTTTATATCTTTATGTTTGAAGCCTGAAATGTGGCGAAAGGTTGAAAAGTTCAAGGGGGCCGAATACTTTCACAAGGCACTGTATATGTATGTGTATATATATATATATATATATATATATATATGTAAAATAAAATTTAAAGAAGACCTCTCAGTATAAATCAGTGCAGTGCTTGTATTATATTTGTATAAAATAAAGCTCATATACAGTTACAGCTCACATATACATGTGAATGAATTGAGGAAAATGGAACTATTAGACGAATTTGGTATTTGTCTCCTTTAAATTTCCTGTTTCTAATCATTCTCCTCCTTTTTGAAATATATCTCCTCGTAAATTTTAGGAGTCAAATATGAGAATCATATCAGACAAAATTGAAGCTAAAATGAGAAACACAATTTTGTCTCCCAAGCTATAGAAGAGCAAACTTTGAGCAGTAAAATTTTCCTCTGGGACATTTTAACTGTTCTGAGGACAGCAGGATGTTGCTACACTAGTATTCTCAGGTAATGGAAACACAGTGCAGTTTTAATATCTGCTTTGTGTTGTAATGTCATATTTAAATCAGTACTCTGCTTAAATGGTTGGGTTTTTATGTGGCACACATTCAACAAGAGCAAGTTTGAAATCATTTATTTAATTTCTTTATTCAGTGGACAGAGCTAGCTAATGTTTTGGGTTAATGTGAGCCATGTTTCAAGCAGAAAAACATAGGAACTGTAATATATCTCAATAATATATGGCTAAGACTTCAGTTTGTTTGGATTGCACAGTGTTGTCGCAAGTCGTAGATTTTCCTCCAGGCCTTTTTAGCATGTTAAACCAAGATGATGAATTTAGAAACAAGAAAAGCACTCAGAGAGGGCTGTACTCCACCAAGGCTGCTCAGTCATTGTATGATTTCCAGCAGATGAAATCTTTTAAAAATTCATGGTCCACAGCGGTCAGTTTATTGTAGGATCACAATCATATGATCATCAGCAGGCAGCTGACGTAGTGTTCACTTGTTGTCATGGTTACAGTGACACCGTGCCACTAACTTCCAATGATACAGAAATCTTTAACAAATCTATGGATCCAGACTATAAGCCACATCACTGTCAAAATCTAATCAGTTGGTCCTTGTGTCATTTCTGACCTTCCCTGAAAGTTTCATCTAAATCCGTTGGTCTGTTTTTGAGTAATGTTTCTAATAGACAGACAAACCAACACCGATTGCCCCATAATTCTGCTGCGTGTAATTATTGTATGTGCTTAGCATGTTAGAACTGCTACTGTGGAGATGCTAGTATGCTAATGTTACATTAGATCCAGTGATGTAGTGGTCCCTGGAGAAGTGGGTATACTCTTAATTTTCACCTTTTTTTTTTAAATTAGTCCAGAAAAACGCCCTGTTTTAGAAACAGTGACATAGAAGACTACTCTGTTCAATTTATTCAGTCATTTCTACTTGCCCACTATTATAAAATTATCATGACTTGATTAGGAGCAGTTTGTAGTTATTACTGGTCACACAAGCAAACTGGATTAATGTAACATGCATTTAGCATGAGGCAAACATGGTGTTTCAGTTACTTTTGAACTTTTATTTAAATAAAATACTTCAAATATGAAGTTGACAGTGCATCCTTGTTCATATTTCATCATGAATAAAACTTCAATATTGTTTTAGGTCGAATCTTAAACTACCTGTCCCCATTCTTGTGTTTTTACTTACTTTAAAATCAACTACCAGCCTAGAGGTTTTCCCACATTATCCCAATGTAGCTAGCTTCAGAGTTATGTTAGAATAACGTTAGCCTTTCAAAACGTTAGTCAGACTCGGCCCGACACTCGGTTTAACCCGTTGCGCTTCAGTTGCGCTTCAGTGTCCCGCCCGCGGTACACTTTGAGATCTGCATAAGCAATTTGCTAAATGTCTGAAACTGCAAACGCGATTATACAAACACTACACGCCGATGGAAAGCTTAGATTCTCATGAATCCGCCGGTATAAACCACTTTCAGATGTGATTACCACAGCGGGTAATATAAACACATTTGTCCGACAAAAAACGAATATCCATCCATCCGTTCTCTATACACGGCTTCAACGTACACAGCGCGACTCACATTTCCGGGTTCATTATTACACACAGATGAAAATATTCCACAAAAAACAGCCATAATCCAACCTTGGACATCGAGACGAAACAATCCAGTAAACTATTTTGTCCAAAACATGTCTTGAAGACGGTATATGATCCACGAATAGGTCGTTTTCGAGGAAATGCACCTCGCGATGCGTGTCCAATATTCCCTGTATTTCTCGTCATATTTTTATTTACAAATAGAATATTAGCGATTTTTTTTTTTTTTTTTTTTGTACTGAAAATGGCTGGAATTGACTGCAGCTTTAACCACTGGTGACAAAATATCCTCTCCTTGAAATGTGCAGTCATGTTGCCAGTAGTTTAAAACAATGATTCATTTGGAAACCACCTTAAAACTTACCTGAGAATTATATCGTCCATGAAAGTAGGTTCGCTCGATACGTACCACTCACTTGAAAGGTGTTTATTCTGACTTTTTCGCATTTCCGCGCATCTTTCAAGCAGACCTGTCAATCAACTGGAGTGCCACAGAGGTGTTAGCAAAATATTCCTCTGTATGACCCGCCCTACTCTGCCTCTGATTGGCTCATCCCTAAAGTTAACCAATCGAATCAGTGAAGGTAGCATGTACCAGCCAATTACAGGCAGAGGAGGGTTGTTCATGGCTTCATCATCCTTAAGGAAAAGAGGGCTACCTGGCACACAGATATTACTGAATGATGCGCACCAGGGAGCATTAGAAGTGGGTATACGCAATGCTAACTGAAAAATAAGTGGGTATACGCCGTATACCGCCGTATACCCTGGACTACACCACTGATTAGATCTAAGTACATTGGCCTATGTGAACAAGTGCAGCCTCACAGAGCAGCTGGCATGGCTGCAGACTCCTGTTTTCTTCATGAATCAAACAATTTTGCTTTTAAGATGTCATATAATAATATAAAAATACTGTAATTCCCAATGTGATGTCATGTAATTGCAAATTTTATGCAACCAAGAGTCCAAAATCCATATATTTTGTTTATGTGACATTAAAATCCAAGTGAATGCTGATGGGTAACAGCTTCATTGATTATCACAGATGCTGTTTTCTGATTATTTTTGGGATAATCGGGATTTTGTTTCCAGTATAATTCTCTAACATTTACACCAATATGGTCCAGGAGTGACCTCGTACGAATCCTAAAAACCAAATCACTGTAGTGTAGATTTTATTCCACGATCATGAACTGAAGCTTTGTTTTTTCTCTCCGGGTCAGTGTTTTTTACGTCTCATAGTGGCAAGTTTCATGTGCCAAAGTGTGTATTAATTTTTCAGCAGCGGCTCAGGAGCCTCTCCCGTCCACAGAACAGACAATCGGTCCTCATCTATCCGCTCTCTGTCTGCTTTCTATTTTGAGCAACTGGCTCTTTAAGGGAACAGCACTTCGGAGGCAACAGCTATGAGCTCATCGGCTTGCGTCGTCATGGCAACAAAGGCTGTTGCAGCACTACTGAGAAATAAAATGGCTGGCACGGTGTGTCGCTCTCCCTCCTCCTCCTCCTCCTTCTCCTCACCCCTCCGTCCCTCCCCTCTCCTGCTTTCTTTTTGGTATCAGTGAACTGGAGCAGATTGGTTGTGACACCGTCCTGCCCTCCTCACTTTGCTGCTCCTCGCTCCGTCCCTCCGACCGTCCATTCACACTCCACACATGTGAGTCAGCAGGAGGAGCTGCAGGCACTCTGGACGTGGTTGAGGTGATGCTTTGGAGGGTTTATTTATTTATTTAGGATTATTGCTATCATCAATTCTGTACTTTGAATCAACCGGTGGTGATCACAAAAATCCTTAAATAAAAACCCAAAAAAGTCCCATTGGTTGGTTGGTTGGTGGCTTCACAGGAAGGATGATGGTTTTAGGGGCATCCTTCAAGAGCACATAGGGAGGAGGGTGAGGATGGAGATTAAGCCTTTTCCTGGACATCATCTGAGTATATATATATGATTTTTTTCTAGTGTGTGTTTTGAGCTGTTGATATTTGCTCTCCTTTCTGCCTTATGCATGTCCGTCCTCCCTCCCTCCCTCATCCTCCCCTCAGCCTCAATCACCCAGACACAGACGCATGCATGCTCACGCAGAATCGCGCGCAGCAGGCGGATGCGCGCATACACACTCTCTCCCTCACACACACACCTACACACACACACACACACACATACTCACACACCCTTCCTGGAGGTGCTGGGAGCAGCTGCAGCATTAGCGTTGAAAGAGATTTGCCGTTGACTGGAGTTTGCGTCCCCCCTCCCTCCTCCCACCCTCTCTCTCTCTCTCTCTCTCTCTCTCTCTCTCTCTCTCTCTCTCGCTCGCTCGCTCCCTCCTCTCTCTCGCTCTCCCCCTCCCTTCCTCCCTCCCTCCCCCCGTTAATGAATGGATGCTACGGCGACGAGCGCAGGAGCTGGTTCCGTTGGATTGCGGGAAACGGTGGAAATCTACTCTTGAATTGATTGATCTTATTTATCCTCTTTCTATGCTCTCCATTTTTTCCGCCACCCCACCCTCCGCCGGCGTGCTGTTGTCGAAAGGACGATGGGGTCTTCTCGTGCCTGATCGGATAAAGATGGAGGTGAACGTGGCGTCTCCGGTGCTCGGCATACTACGGAGGTTTCACAGCCCGCTGGGCTGAATGGAGCGCTTATTTCTGGCTTCCTTTTTACTCCTTGTGTTTTTTCTCTGAGCGGCCTCTTTTGTTTTACGGTGAGCGGCCGAGCACTCCCGTGGTGAATTGAGCTATTGTCGAGGACTGGGCCTCTTCAAGCTTTTTGCATCTTTTGACCATCCATCTCTCTCCTCCCTCTCCTCCCTCCATCCATCCATCCCTCTCCATCCATCCATCCTTCCCCTCCCTGCCTCCATTCGACACCTTCTACCCTCCCTCCCAAAAAAGGAACGAGAGCACCGCTGAAACCTCTCCCCACCGTCCCTCCTCGCTTTCCAATGCCCCATTTCCCTCATCTCTACCCCTGCCCCCCACCACCACCACCACCTCCTCCCCCCTCCGGCTCCCTCCTCCCACATCAGAGTGGCTACGTAATGTGCCTCCCTACGCATGCAAATGGGGATGCTACAAATGGTGGCTGATGTCGATGAAAGGGTGATGCCTCGCGCAGTCACCTGCACCTCCGCCGCTCCAGATCAGCCGTGGAGAGCCCAGCCGCCGGTGACAGCCGCCCACAGCGCCGACACGTTTGTCGTTTGTAGCTCGGATGTAAATGAGACGCGTGAATGTGCGTGAAGGTGCACACTGGTTCGTGCCATGTCTGGTGTGTGATCGCTCTAGCGGGACGTTCTCACTGATGCGGGGGAGGCACTGAGCCTGAGGTTGGTCGACCTCCCCCTTCCTTCCTTTCCCCCCTTCCCCTCCCCTCCTCCTCCCTTCCTCCCCCTTCTCCCCTACTTTTTTTTTTTTTTTAATCCCAGAAGCCCCCCGGGAGGTGTGTGTGAAGGCCACCTGGTTTAAAAAAAAAAAAAGAAAAAAGGGGGTCACGATGAAGAAGAACCGCAGCGGGAATCTGCGGCGGGCCTGGCCCAGCTCGGAGCTCGCCGAGCGGCCGCTGGAGCACAATCTGTCCCGTAGCGAGAAAGACATCCGTGTGCAGAAGCAGCAGCATCTTCCTCCTCCTCCTCCTCCTCATTTCTCTCCGTCCCCGCCAAGTTATCGTGCGCCAGGTGAGTGTGACACGCCCACCACCCGAAGCTCCGCCCTCATTACGCACGGCTGCTCAGAGTCAGGAAACACACGTTTGGATTCAGAGGGGCCTGTGTTTTTTGGGGGGGGTTGTTATGTAGCAGCAGGCGTTTCCCCCCTTTTCCTCACCTTTCCATGTGTCAAATGAAGCAAATCGAAAACAGTGAGGAACATTTCGCATCATTTAAATCTTTCTCTTATATTAGACCTACTTTTTTTAGAAATTCATCCCAAACTGTGTGGTTTTCCTACTTAATATTGCCTGACCCATATTCCCAAAACTAATGGCAAAGCATTACAAGAATGTGTTTACTGATCAGTGTTGTACTATTTTAATGCTTTCTTGGTTGTGTAGCATTTGTATGTTGCATGTGACACATTTGTATTCTTGTGTTTGCTGGGGCCTTCTCCTGTCATGAAATAATGTCCTCCAAGTCCTTTATATTCCAACTCTTTGTCCTCTTTCTTGCTTTCTAGCAGTACAACCTACAGCCTCACATTCTTTGGAGATTTGTACTCTCTGGAAGAATGTAACGCACTATTCAAGCAAACGGCAAGATTATTTTCTTTTGTGCCAATTCACAAGCAGATCCGGCTTTTCTCCCTGCTACTAGAATCCAAGTACAGCTGGCGGTGTGGCCACATAAAGCTTCAGGGGCTGTGATGCTAAGCAGAGATAACGTCATCGTGTTGCTTAACTGACCATTCAGCTGAGAGTGCTGAGGAGGCAGAGCCCTGCGCACGTCTCAGCTCAGGCGAGCAGCAAACGATAAGAGAACTTTGCAAACAGTGATCGATGACGCTGAACCTGCCGTTTGCCAGGTAGAGGTGTTGATGCTTCGGTTTGTGCGCTGGTGTCGCGTGATTCTCCATCGATCACCAGATTTAGGTCAGAGGACGAGGTCACCGCTGCACAGATGCTGCAGCGGTGGATTCAGCGTGATGCTTTACAACCTTTCAGCAGGACAGATGTTTGCTCTCAGAGGGGCTTGAAGCCAGGCCGTCTGGTTGTGGGATGATCTCACTACTCACTACTGCTGCTGCTGACAGCAAAGCCAGCTTAAGGGAGCCAAGAATTTCAGAGTGCTAGCTCTCAGTGTGCTACTAAAGTCAGTTATGCTTAGTGAAATCTCAAATGTGCTGATTTTTTTTTTTCCGCGACCGCAGGATTGCGCGAGCGTTTGTGACAAAACAGGAACGAGGCGAGCATGCTGCATAGACTCAGGTGATGTCGTACTCCAGTTGCTGCAGCAGCTTTGCTAACCTACGAGAAACAGGAGGAGCGAGAGGCTGAGGAGGGGTGGAGTCCTTCCAGGCAGCGTGCACAGTGCTGCTGTTTGACCATTACATCATAGCTTCACACGCTGCGCCTGCTGTTCATTCATGATCTAACACTTGTGCCTCTTCCTCCTCCTCCTCTTCCTCCTGCAGGTGACGTGTCTCCGATCAGTATGTCACCCATCAGCCAGTCACAGTTCATCCCGCTGGGGGAGATCTTGTGCTTGGCCATCTCTGCTATGAACTCTGCCCACAAGCCTGTCAACCAGGAGGCACTGGTGGAGCACCTCACTGCCAGCTTCCCAGGTAAACCCGCCTCCTAACATGGCACTAAAGCATGTAGAAATGTTTATCAAAGCTTGAGATGCATTTATCTGTCATATCTTAGTTTGTTCTAAAGCTGCTCGGTGTCTGTCTCCAGTTTTCGACTTACTAAATCCATGAAAACATTCACACACTTCAAAGTTTTTAATACTTTCTCAAATACAGAGGTCAAGGGCAAAATAATAACCTGTGTAGCATTTACACATCTACTCATCTCTCAACTAACCTGTTAGATAATGTCTGTAAGAGTGTGATTATTATCTCTTTTTTTTTTTTTTTTTGTTTGGAGCAATAATTGACTGTGAAATAATAGCAGATTGTTTTTCCTCAGCTTTAAATAATACAGTGTTTGTAAGAAGTAAAATTAATATATGTATAGTGCATAGAGACACAAATAACAATTTTAACGGTTGCAAACATCCTAGCTATTGCTACTTCTCCAATAAAACATGAAGCAGGTTTAAAAATTGTGGATCAGTTGTGAACTATATAGGGATTATCTGACAGACAATTAAGGAGAAATATCATCTATCCAACATTCCTGGACTTTATAATAGATAAAACATTAGAATTTTTCAAAAATGATGGTTTCAGATACGGCAGCCTGATACTTTTCTTTGTCTTGTGCCATTGAGGGTTGAAAATATTTGGATTTTTGAGTGTTAGTCAGACAAAACGATTGATTTGATGATCGCTTTGAGCTCCGTGAAATTCTGGTGGACGATCTTTTATATCAGGGTTGTCAAACTCTTTCTAGTTACACGGCCCAGTTTGATTTCAAGTGCACCAGACCAGAAAAATCAGAGCATAATGACCTATAAATAACCACAACTCCAAATGTTTCCCTTTGTTTTAGTACAAAAAAAATACGGTCAGTACTTCTAATAACTACTATTATGAAAAACCTGACATTTCTTCAGATAAATAATAAAATTTCAACAATATTATGCCTCAGTTTATCATTTAGGTATTAAAACTTACTGATCACAGAGTATCTACAAAGGCAAAACATTTAGTCGCAGGAACTGAACGATATAGTATTTTAAAGATCTAGATTTATGTCTGTGTAGTAATCCTGACCACCTGAATTGACTCACCTAACAAACTAAAGTGGGAACTGTTTTAGAAAAAGATGAAGTCACCTCTGTAATTTTTACATTTGCAAAGTCATCAATGTGTTTGACACCTCTGTTCTGTATTTTCTGATGTGTAAAGACAAAATGATTCATCAACTTCTGCTCTAAACCAGCCACTTTCAAGCAGTGCTGGAGAAATAAGCCTCAAATGTCCTTTACTTTTGATTTTTGCGGCACTGTTTTTTAGTTATGACTCTGCATTGTGGACAATTTGTTCTTATAACTTTAACCAAATTTTGTAATTTATCAGAAACAACCAGACCACCAGTAACTGTTAAATCTCATTACAGGGACATAATGTAGGACGGATGATGATAAATCACATTTTTTTTTGCTGCAGTTATTTTAGAATCTTTATCCCTTGAGAAGATGTAGGTCCTGTTAAGACCTTTTAAGAGAATCTGTCTCATATTTTTGGGCAAAGGAATCTGATTTGATCATTTTTACTGATTTCAAATTCAACAAGATGATCACCCATTTGAAAATATGCAGTGTTGATGTATACAGCCATTAAATTCTGTATTATTTTCAAACAGTATTGGTGAAACAAGCCTACTGTGTATTAAACACAATGCTCTTAACAGGTTTAATCACTGTGTTGGTCATATTTGATGGGAAGCTTGTCCTTCACATTCAGCTTCTGCACGGTGCCCTGCTGGAGACGAGTTGAACTTATAGGTTGCATCATTTCTGTGTTAAAAACTGACACAAGGATGATGTAACGTCAGGCAATGCGAGGTTTAGACAAAGGTTATGAGTGGTGTTGCTTAAAATGGACCACATTTAGCGGTGGTTTGGTGTTTATGAAGTCTTTCAGGCTACTCATTGTGCTTCACGTCCTAATTCAATATTCTCGCAAGTCATCTTGGGATGTGGAGTGATCAGTTTATTTAGCATTGTTTATTTGAACATGCTGATCTGATCTTAGAGCATGTTGTGACATCAGTGTTCTTTAAAATCCATAAGGATCTGTTTGAGCTGAGGAAGAAATAATAAAGATGTGGAAATTCAAATACACAGCCGCTAATGCGCTGAACTTTGGGCTGCCTCAGTTTAAATGATCTGAAGTTTATTTTACACTGAAGACCCTAAGATCTTTAGAAGGTACTAAACACTTACATTTCTGAAAAATGTGTATAAAACGACATTTTAGAATATTTAAAATGTATCTTGAAATCCGTAGAAATGTAGCATCTTTAGCTTGAATATTTAACTTGGTAGGCGTCATGTGGCTTCGATGAACTGTTGCAATAAAAAGCTAAATTAATAGTTAATGACGTATTTGATGCTGTCATATATTCACAATTTTGTTTATTTTAAAATAATGTGATTGGCAAATTGGGTAGATTAAACAGTGATTCATTGCAGTTGGTTCATGCACTGATGTTTAAAAATTTCTTTGTCACGTTTTCATTAAATTCCAGCAATTTCTTACATCATCCTCAGTTTCTTTAACTGTAACTATGTTACCATTCAAAAGTTTGGGGTCAGCCAGACAATTTGATGTTGTCCATGAAAACTCACACTTTTATTCATGTGCTAACATATTAGCGCAAGGGTTTTCTAATCATCAATGAGCCTTTTAACACCATTAGCTAACACAATGTAGCATTAGAACACAGGAGTGATGGTTGCTGGAAATGTTCCTCTGTACCCCTATGGAGATATTCTATTAAAAATCAGCCGTTTCCAGCTAGAATAGTCATTTACCACATTAACAATGTCTCGGCTGGATTTCTGATTAATGTTGACTTCACTGAAAAAATGTTTTTCTTTCAAAAACAAGGACATTTCTAAGTGACCCCAAACTTTTGAACAGTAGTGTATATGTCACATTTTGTTGTGCTTCTAATTGGTGATATATCTGTGTACATTTTAACTGTAAAAAACTGATGTACTGTGATGTTGGTAGGTTATCGATTTTGGCTGATAAAGGCTTGAAAATGAAATAACAGCATTAGCCTTATATAAACATTGATGGGTAGATATTGTCTATTTTTAAAGGTTTTTTTTCCACAATGTTGTTCCAGAATAGTACAAACTTTAATGTTTTATACATTAACACTGCAAATTTTCAAATGGGTGATTATTTTGTTGAAGTACAGAAACAATTTGGAAACAGAAGAAGGATCAGATCAGACATTTTTGTTTAGTTGCTAAGCCCAGTCAAAATTTGAAAATAAAAAGCATTGTATTTTACATCTGGACACCACAATAAGACAAGGCATAATAATATGTTAATTCCACTACAGGAAAATTTGATATTCTCTCCATTCAAGTAGGAAAAAAATATTGGTGTAAATCGGTATTGGCATCAGCAATCAGTCAAAATGAAGTGGATGATATCGGTATATTGGGTGTTGACAAAAATCCGGTATCGTTCATTACTAATTCAAGAAATGTGTATTAATACACTCAAAATGTAATAATAAGTGAAACCATGTACTTAATACTTCCAAAGAAATCTCTCTTCTAGTTGTTGGAACTTTTGATTATTTTTTACTGTATTGAAATTATCCCAAGGCTTTAGCCAGATTGACCTTGAATTGTTCTATATAATCCACGTTTTTAAATGAAATACATTAAAATTGTGCTTAAACTTTAATCTGTTTCTTGCAGGCGTGCCTACACCCAGCTCAGAGGTTCTGCGACATACCTTGAACATGCTGGTGCGAGAGAGGAAGATCTACCCAACTCCAGAGGGCTACTTCATTGTCACTCCCCAGACCTACTTTATCACTCCTTCCCTCATCAGGACAAACAACAAGTGGTATCACCTGGATGATCGGCTGCCAGAGCGCCAGCAGCAGCAGCAGCAGCAGCAGCAGCAGCAGCAGCAGCAACAACCTCAGCATTGTACTTCACCTCAGTCTGCCAACGTCCCATCATCAACACCCGGTTGCCTGAGAGAAAGGCCTCCTCGCAAGAATCACAGTGACTCATACAATTCCTATCGCGAAGACCCGTCCAGACTTCACGCCCCTGCGCACCAAAGTAAGTCACCGAAGGAGCACAGGGGAGATTCCTATCAAAGCAAGCCACCCAAGGATCACAATGGTGGAGATCCTCCACCAAGCACGTCAGCCAAGGAGCACCGAGGAGAGCCGCCATCATACCCCTACCCCCCGGCTCCCACCACCCCTCCTGCCCAGCAACCGCCGCCCCAAGAGCCAGCCGATAAGAGCAAAAGCATCACTTCTTTCCCTTATAAAACTGACACTCTGACCAAAAAGAAAGAAGGAAGTGGTGGTGGCGGAAGTAGCGAGAAGCAATCCAAAAGGTTTGGACTCCGGCTGTTCAGGCTGAGTTTCAAGAAGGACAAAATGAGGCAGCTGGCCACCTTCTCAGCTCAGTTCCCCCCAGAGGAGTGGCCTCTTCGTGACGAGGACGTGCCAACAACGCCCATTCCCCGTGAGGTGGAGATGGAGATAATTCGCAGAATCAACCCCGACCTAACAGTGGAGAATGTTGCGAGACACACGGCTGTGATGAAGAGGCTGGAGGAAGAGCGTACGCAGAAGAACAAGGCCGGGTCTTCAGCCCAGCACAGCGCTCGCAGCAGAAGGGGCAGAGGCCACCGGAGGGCCCCACATGGTAAGTCCCGCTCTCACAGCAAACCCCGGACCTCCAGGGGAGATCCGTCTGAGGGTTCAAACTGGGATCTAGTGTTCATGGAAAGGGATTACCGCTTCTTTAGTCACTCATTAGTTCGCTCGCCTCGGGAGGCCATGTACACGTTGGAGCGCAGACGCAGTGGAGGCGCAACATACCTGGTCCACAGCAACCCCAACATTACTGAATCGTACTGCCCTGTTACCCCTGAGTGGGACGTGTCTGGGGAGCTAGCAAAGAGACGGACGGAGATGCCCTTCCCCGAACCCTCACGTGGAACATGCCAGTCTAGAGTGCAAAGAAGTCACAGTCACAATCAGGACAGGAAGTCGCGTCACGAGAGGTCAGATCAAGCTAAGGAACGATCTCGGTCCATGGACAACTCTCTCAAAGGCCCCTCACTGGGCGCACCAGAAGACTTTGAACCCAGACTGGAGGAGCGTAGTCATTACTACACTGATGATGGCACCCTGCGGGCCACGCAGAAGTCCTCCCACTACTCAAGGATCATGTTCTCTGCTGCTAAGTTCCACTCTGATTTTAATGTGCCTGATTTGGGGAAAGGGAGTTTGGACGAGTCAAGGATCCGGAGTACGATGGAGAGGAACAAAAGCAGAGACAGCTTGCCAACGTACAATGAGCTAATGGGACTGTCTCCTAAGCCCTCAACAGATGAGTACTTCCAGTGCAATACGTCAAATGAAACAATCCTAACTGCCCCTTCGCCTCAGGCAAAATCAGAATATGACACATTAACCTCATCAGGGGGACTCCGAAAGGGCTCTCCGGCTGACCGCCAAACGCCTCACCTCACCTCTCCTCACACGATGGAGTACAAAGAGGACTTGTCGGCAGCAAAGGGACAGAACGGCTCAGCGCGACTGACGCCAAGCCAGACGCCGGAGCCGGCGCAAAATGCCCGTTTGACGCCACACCAACACAATGTAGATCCTGGAGGGGGAGGAGGCGGTATAGTGATCAAGAGGAAAGAGATCTTCAGCAAGGACACTTTGTTCAAACCTCCACACAATGCCTTGTCCACTGGCTACGTGGACAGCAGCTACACCAAGTCCGGCACATTGCGGAAAGCCTCACATGCCAAATCAACAGAGGCCCTAGACAATCCTGAGCCCCAGCAGCCTTCCAATTCAGCCACTCCCTCAGCGTCACCTGCAGTTTTACAGGGCTGCTTAGAGCCAACAGTCCCCTCCGCCTCCTTTGACTATTATAATGTATCAGACGATGAGGAAGAGGAGGAGGCAGAGGAGGACTCGCACAAAGAGTTGGCAACAGCAGAGGACAGCAAAGACCATGGGGAAGGGGGTGGTAACAGTGGAGGCGGTGGTGGTAGTGGGGAGGGAACCATGCAGTGGCTCCTGGAACGGGAGAAGGACCACGATCTGCAGCGGAAACTGGAGACCAATCTGACCTTACTCAGCCCCAAGGAGACTGAGAACAGCAGCAGCCAGAAGTCGGCCCACTCTGCCCGTTTGGACAGCATGGACAGCAGCAGTGTCACGGTGGACAGTGGATTCAACTCCCCCAGGTATGTGTGAAGGCAGTGGTGTAGTCTAGTTTTTTCTCGTGGGTATACTTCGGCCTCATAAACCAAAGCCAGGTCAGGTTCTCATATATGTGCGCATGCACTCACACATGCTCAGGCACACACACACACACACACACACACACACACACACACACACACACACACACACACACACACACACACACACACACACACACACACACACACACACACAGCAGCAGCAGCAGCTCCTTTATTTCAAACTACCAATTAGATACTTATAGACATTATAGCGTCAGCAGCTCCTCCTCCTGCTATCAGGTAGAGCTGATGTTTCCTCTTCATCATGTGCAGAGTTTTGTTCATTTATTTTAGTGCAGAAAAGTTTTATTGAAATATTAAACAAAAGTAAGAATGCCTGTTTTTGTAACAAAACAAATGCACAAAATTAGTCAATTATGAGGCTTCTCATAAAAACACTGAATGAAAAGAGTTTGTCAAAACACAAATGATTCATATTTGCCAGGTTAGGCTAAAATATGAGGCTATAAACAATAATAAATTAGGAGCTGTTTGGGAGCCGAAAGAAGCGGCTTTTCTTTGGAAGCAGTGCCAAAAGCTCTCTGAAAAGAGCCGAACTTCCATCACTACTGTCCTCCTCTCTGTCCCTCATCTCTCAACTGGTTTTTGAAGGCACAGCTGCGATACAATGCAGTGACGTCATTGGCTGAGTAGCGTCACGTGGGATGCCTGAACTCGTACATAATTGGTCTGTGCGTCTCTGAGCTGAGAGACCAATGATAAACACTGGAAAGCTGCACCGGTAAAATAGAAGCGACCTGTCAAATTTACACCCGTATAGATGGCGTCTGGGTCCGGATCCGGACCACGGTCCGCCTTTTAGTGAAGCCTGTTCTCAGCCAGACACCTTCCCCTGTCCCATACAACTTCACCGCTTCCTGACACAGAAGATGAATTTATGAACGGGAAAGTGAACGTTATGTCAAAAAACTTACTGATATATATGTTTGCGCATTTTTAAGTGGTTATATGAAAATTCGGGACCTTTTCTAGTGAGCATACGGCAAATACCTGCGTGTTTGCACCCCTGGGTATACGTATCTTTGCGAATTTTTAAGTGGTTATACGGAAATTCGGGACCTTTTCTAGTGAGTATACAGCGTATACCTGCGTATCACGTAGACTACACCACTGTGTGAAAGTAAACCACATATTACAGCAAACTGCAACTATTGCTGTGGTTTGGATACTAAGTGGAGCACCTAAGAAGACCTCCATATTTGGGTTGCTATGAAACCAGGAATAGATATGTGTGGTTCTTGTATAAAGTCAAAGTTTGGTGATTTGACCCGTCTTGCACCTCCAAGCTTAGTGTCACGGTGCTATGTGTGAAGGATCCAAGACCAAAAATCCAATCTTTACTTTTATTTTGTTTTTGATGATTTAATTTTTAGCTTTTTATATACATACTTCGTGGAACTGGTGATGCTACCAAAGCAAAATGACTGATCCATTTGTCACAAAGGTGAAGAGACTCTGCAGTTCACGTTTCCAATCCAGTCATCCTTTGCTGGTGAAGGTCCTGTTTCCCGCTTTGAAAAAAGTCCAGTATTACCGTAGTTCTTAAAGGCGAAATCTGCATCACTTAAATCCTGGACACACCCAAGTTTATAAATATAAAAATCAAAGTCTGCCTATGCTCACAATTTGATTTACAGATTGTGCTACCAAAATAACCTGCACTTACATGAATCCTGTTGATTGGTCTCACTTGAATGATAAGAGAAGCAGTAATTCACACACAGTGGATCACGCTGCATTTGACACACGAGTGTCATTATCTTTTTTTTTTTTTACTTTTTTTTTAATTTAAAGCAATAATTGACTTCTGGAAGTGACTAGTAATGCTGTGAAATAATAGACTGTTTTGTCTCAGCTTTAAATATCGTTTGCGAACATCTGTTTATCTAACTTGATATTTCTACTTCTCCAAGAAAATGTGAACACAATTTCCTATTTGTGGATCAGTTGTGAACTAGTTATGAATTTACAGACAATTAGCAGAAAATTCCAGCATTATAAGCTTTCCACAAAGTGGTGTTCGCTCCTAAATCTCCCATAATGCAGTGCAGAAGCAGCTGTCAGCAGATCCTCCTACATGCTAGTAGGCCTTGTCTTTCAAGCTCTTGCTATTTTTTCATTACAGCCCCAGAAAATAACTCCAAAGTATGTTTGCAGGCTTCACAGAGCTTCATTCAGAGCCACAGAAGTCATGATACAGATGTTGACACTGGTTGACTTTAATGTGGGACATTTATGGAATGTTCCTTAAATGTAAAATTTTAAAATGCTGCATGTGTTCGCTCCTCAGAAATGAAATTCTGCTCTAGAAATAAAGAAAGATTGGAAAAATAAACTATTAGCAGTCGTAGAACACATTGATGTGTTACATGTGTGTGTGGACTTTGAACTTGGCTTCAGTTTCTTTCTTCAGTTTTATGACCCCGTTTTCATGCATTTTTTTCAGGGTGAATGACGAAAAATTCTGAAATGAAGCAATCCTTTTTGGGGGGTTTTTCATTCTCAGTAACTTTAATTTTTCTGCACAATAGAATTTTAGTGGGATTCATCACTATTCCTACAGAAAAGGAACTTTCTACTAGATGCTTTGAAGGGTTTGGAAGCAGAATGGTTTAACCCACTTTCTGTAGTTTTTGAGAAAAATGGGTTCAATTTTTTTTGTGTTTTCCAGAATGGTCTAACATTCGAAGCATCACTGTAACGCTACATTTGGATTGTGAGTTAGACCACTTTGCCACTAAAATCTAGCCCATGGAATATTACAGAAATTATATAAAAGTGAGTTTGGATTATTTGTGGCTTAGACCACTCTGCTTCTAACCCCCTCATTTACTTTGTGCTGTACTTTGAAAACCTGATGTTGTTTTGTGTGTTCCCTGCAGGACACGTGAAAGCCTTGCATCCAACACATCCAGCATTGTGGAAAGCAATAGACGGCAAAATCCAGCGCTGAGCCCCGGCCACATTGGCTCCAGTGGTATCGGACTGCCATTCAGCTTTCGCGCCATCCCAGAGCCCCCCACCACACAGCCTGAGAAACTCCAGAAGTCATCGAACTGTCTGGCCTCCATCACCAGCGTCTGACAGGCAGCACAGACTGAGACGGTGAAGGTGGTGGAGGCGAGAAGGAAGTGGGGGGGTTTTCACCATTTTCACCCTCACTTTCCTCTACCGATACACATGAGCACTCACACACGTACATCTTCAGACTCCTGAGAATCCATTTACTGGGACTGTTATAAAAACAGGCATGGCTTCAAGAGACTGTTCCCACAGCTTCAAGAACTTAACTGCAAAAAAGAGAAGAAAAACTACAGAATATCCAGACCACTGTAGGTGAAGAAACCTACCTGAAGTACTTTGATTTTGGTGACATGGACTCTAGTTTGGCTTCTATCAAGATTCTTGATTATTGGTATTGGAAAGTAGTAGACTATAGGATTCAAGTTACATTTGGAAATATCAAAAAACTTTTTTATATTGCTTAACAATACATGTCCAATTAAATGTTCTCTTTCCTGAAATAGCGTCAAGTTCTTCAGGACGATTTAATGTATCAGCACAATGTCAAGATAATAAAAGTTGATCCTGAGAACAACGAATGAAAGATATAAAAACATAAATCAGCTCAGATTTGTGTACCGCAATGCAAATGATGTATGTATACTCAATACTTTTGATATCCTAATTATTATAATGGTGGTATTAAAGATGCTATGTGACCAAAATGTTTGGATAAAATGAGCCGTACATCAACACCTGCATGGGCATCATTATGGTGAACTTCACGTCTCGACTCTTAAAACCAGTGGAGACATGGTGCATTTTGGGAACTGGAGGCAGAATTAGTGGATTGTAGCAATTTTGAGTTTTTGAAAGAAGTTAAAATATTCAGTTTTTAAAAATTTTATTGGTAATACAAATTTATTTACCTGATTTGTAAATTCTAGGGTGGGAGTCACATTTGAAATATGTTTCCATCAAAATGGAATCACGAACGTTATAAAACATAATCAGTTTCACTACAGGGTCCATCTGTTGTCTGATCCGGAGCTTTTGATCGTTTCACGTGATCGTCCTCAGTAGATGATGAATTCATTCATCTATGTTTTGTTAGCTTCCGTTTCTGAGAAAGGCTAAATATTAGCTTTCAGTCTTATGACAGGTATTTGCTGAAATCAGAGGAAGTTAAATGCAAACAATCGTGAGGTTCTTGAATTATCATAAGAGATGCTGATGCCAAAAGTTTTACTTTAAATTTCTCATCTCAACTCCTCAAAACAGTGGAGACATGGTGCATTTTGGGAACTGTAGGCAGAATAAGTGGCCTGTAGCAATTTTGGGTGTTTAAACAAAGTTCAGATGTTCCGTTTTCTGTTTTATTGGTAATAGTTTCCTCTGAAATTCCTAGATTTATTTACCTGATTAGTCAATTCTAGGGTTGGAATCACAGGTGAAACCAGTGCTATGATTCTACCACGATGAGGCACACCTCAACACCCGTATGGACGTTATGAAACATAACAATTTCACTATGGAATTCATCTGTTGTTTGATCCAAAGCTTTTGATCGTTTCACAAGATCGTCGCCAGCAGATGATAAATTCGTCCATCTATGTTTTGTTAGCTTGTTCTGTCAGGAAAGCTGAATATTAGCTTTTAGTCTTATAACAGGTATTAGCTGAAATCAGAGGAAGTTAAATGCAAACAATTTTGACGTTCTTGAATTATCATAGGCGATGCTGATGTCAAAAGTTTTGGTGTATATTTCTGTTTATATCCTGAATTTCACATCTCAACTCCTCAAAACAGTAAAGGCATGGTGCATTTTGGGAACTGTACACAGAATAAGTGGCCTGTATCAATTTTGAGGTGTTTAAACAAAGTTTAGATGTTCAATTTTCTGTTTTTTTGGTAATAGCTTCCTCTGAAGTTCTCAGATTTATTTACCTGATTAGTCAATTCTAGGGTTGGAATCACAGATGAAACCAATAATATGATTCTGTCATGATGAGCCACACCCCAACACCCACATGGACATTATGAAACATGACAATTTCACTACTGTCGTCTGAACCGGAGCTTTTGATCATTTCACACGATCATGTTCAGCAGATGATGAATTTGTTCATCTATGTTTCGTTAGCATCTATTCCAAGGGGAAATTTGAGAATGAACTTTCAGTCTAATCAGAGGTGTTCATTTAAATCAGAGAAATTTAATTGTGAGCTGTCATAAGGTTCCTCAAGTCTTAAATGTAGTGCTGATGTCAGAAGTTTGAGTTTCATCCTCTTTTCATCCTGAATTTCACACCTCAACTCTTCAAAACAGTAGAGACGTGGTGCAGTTTGGGGACTGTAGGCACAATTAGTCAATTCTAGGGTAAGAATAACATTTGAAACCACAATATAGTTCTATCATGATGAACCACACCTCAACACCTGCATGGACATTATGAAACATCATGATTTCACTGCTGTTGTCTGATCTGGAGCTTTTGATCGTTTCACACGATTGTCCTTAGCAGATGATGAATTTGTTCATCTACGTTTTAACTTCTGTTTCAGGGGAAAGATAAATGTTAACTTTCCGTCTTTTCATAGGTGTTCGTTTAAATCAGAGGAATTTAATTGTGAGCAATCGTAAGGTTCGTCAGGTCTCGAAGGTGGTGCTGATGTCAAAGTTTGGGTTTATGTTTCATCCTGAATTTCACATCTCAGTTCTTCAAAACAGTGCAGACACGGTGCATTTTGGAAACTTGTATTGTGTGTTTCATGGATTTATTTACCTGATTCGTCAATTCTAAGCCGTGAATCGTAGATGAAACCACAAAATGATTCTACCTCGATATGCTGTTAGCAATGGAGTCACAATACAGCAATTCTGCATACACTGCAAGACAATCACTTAGCCGAGGAAGTAAAATACCCTTTAAAAAAGGCAAAAAAAAAAAGCAGAAATTATGTATTTATTCACTGCGTTGTGTTGTCACTGTGTGTGCTTATTATCATTTTTATTTAATTTTAACAAAGTGTTAGCTCTCTGGTTTGCTTTGGTTGGTAAATTTCACTCTACTTTCAAGTCCCACCACATGGAGACATGAAGTAGTGACTCTGGTCAGTGATGGGAATCCTGTTGGAGCGGCTGCACGTTTTATAAAAGTATCAACATTTGGTACCAGTGTAGAGATAAAGTGTCATACAGCTTGGGAATAATTACTAGATCGTCTGTGTTTTCCTCCTAAAGCCATAATGGATGTTGTTTTACTGATTCCAAGCCAGTTAGCAAAAATTCAGTGTTCCTCTTCATTCAATTCCAAGACGGCTGTCTTCTTGTTAGCTCATGCTTCTCTTCTTTTAGACTTTATTGCAGGCCCGGGGTGGCTAATCGGGAGGACCAGGACAATTCCCGGTGGGCCGGTCTGATGTTTGGGCTGTGAGGGCCGGTGTTCAGTCATGGCTCTGGGTTGATCATTATGCTGCTAACGCTGTTCCTGGGCCTCCTCCACTGGCGGCTCTTTATTTATTTTTTTCGCAGATGCACCGTGACGTAACACATTCGTGCACAGGGTCAGAGGTGTTTGAAAGATGAAAACAGGAAGAGCAATGGTGGTGTGGAGAAGGCAAGAATTAAAAACAGGAAAGCTCTGGAAACAGACGCAGACGAATGTGCAGAAATTGGAAACTTCTTCACTAAAGCTCGCGGTTTGAAACGACAAATGAGGACGAGGAAATGGATACGGACTTTGTTGAACTTTGCAAACCACCGTTCAAGTTAATTATTAAGTCAATTAATTGTGTGTCATTGTGGCGTAAAACATAATGCTATATATTTTAAATAATAGTATGATGCAACCACATAACTGGGAGAGTTTGTCCTGGAGCCCCTCCGAGTCAGAAGAAACATCCAGAACCAAGCAGCAGCCATGAGCCACAAGTCCAGAGTGGGAGGTAAGATTGTTCATTGAGTGAATATTAATAGAGTGAATATAATGAAGAGTCTGGTGTAGACCTGCTCTATATGAGAAGTGCCCTGAGATGCGAGATGATTCAGCTCTACATTCATGAAACTGACCTGACGGCTTTGTAAAAAAGTGGAGATTTGTGCTGAGAATTTTGACCATTTTAAAAATGTGGTTTTGTGTCAGAGGCAGAGCCAGTAGTGATGAGGGGATTACTGCTGTTAGTATGGAAGGAACAGGTGAGCTGTTGGAACAGAGTGAACAAACAAGCATTAGTTCCAATACTTTCTATGCCCATACCATAGTAGTGAGATAGTAAATACACAAAGCCCACAATTGAAAGGGAAAAGGATGAGATAAAAACATTTACTTTCATTACTGATGTCAAGTTTTAATAAAGTTCATGCTACTTTTATAAAATGATGAAAGTGAATAAATTGTATTTCAGTGATCTGTGTTTGATTTCTGTCTTTTCTCCTGTCATCCAGATGTTCAGAGGGAGCTGATGCCACATCTGGTCCAGCCAATGGAAGGTCTTGAAGTTCTCTTACTGGCCTTGACTGAAGATGGTCCTCTGACTGGATTTAAGGTTCAGATGCTCAGTAACAAGCTCCACCAATGAGCCAACAGGGAAGCTTTAGGTCTATTAAATGTTGCTGTGAAGCATGAAGACTAAACTCTCCATAAGTATCCAGAATAAGTTGGACTTCTACATGAGAGCTTTAGTTATTCTTCATCTACTTCCTGAAAAGTTTGGTCAATAAAAAAGACAAAACTAATATTTTCAGCTGAACTAAAGACAGACTTTTTGATTTTTCTGCTCACATGTTGTGTTGTTGTAAACTTACTCTTTCAACCCCCTGGAAACCAGCGTTTGTCCTGTTTTTGTGTCGCACCTTGGCGACCCTAGACAGCAGGTCGTAATGTTTTTTGAGCAACACACCATACTATGACGTTTTTACAGTGATGGTTCTACTATGAAACCAGTTTGACATGTTCAGGCATTATATGTGTGGAAACTCAGAGATTTCTAGTGATGTTACGCTCGAGCCAGTTTGCTCGACACAGTGCCGAGCTTTTGAAGCGAAAGTGTTGCGAGACGGTGTTTCGATCCCTGCTTCAGCACGCCCACAATCACGTGACTATCGAGAACGAGGCCTCGTTACGTCACATCGCGTGTCGCAGTGCTTCGCGCGAACTTTGAAGGGGTTGGACATTTCAATCTCACCAGGTCTTAAAAGGCATAGGGGTCTGATTCACTCCTCAAATTGTGGGTTTTTGAGAGGAGGAGATCACGCTAGTGCATTTGCCATTTGTAATTTTGAGAGCAGTTAGGGAGAGTATGCATTTAGTTAGAATTTGGTTTCGATATATCTAGTTGCATTTCATACATTAAACAACACACAGATACATATGCATAGATTCACTCATACACAACACACATTCATTCATAGAAACACACTACACATATATGCACACAAACATACATATATAACGTTTTAAAACATTTATTGCAAGTACAAAGCAATGTGAGACAAGCTGTCCTGAGGCTTTTTCATTTTTTTCCACTTGGATGCAGTTCTGACACAGGACCAGCAGATGTCACTCTTCTGGTTGTGTCAAATGCTTCGAAGGAATGTGTCATTCTTGAAGCAGATGTGTCAAAGTGGTTCATTGCTTCATGAAGCTTCGATTTCACCATCACTAGAGATTTCAGGTATCAGAAGGTGGTTTTCAACTTTCTTTGTTAACTTTCTGCTTCAACTTTAAACTAAATTTACCTCACTAAACCAGCCCTCTGGACTTCCAGTAAGCTGTGTTCCTATTGGCTGTCCAGGTGGCTGCTTGGTGTTATCAGGAACACCTGAGCAGCTCACTGTCTTCCTGCTTTATATCTGCAGTCAAACATTTCCTCTGCTTCTCTTCACTGAACTGGGTTTGGCTCCATTGCTTTAGTTTGTTCTTTAGGCGTTGGCTTGCAGCTTCCAGCAGTAAAATCCTCTTTAATGTGTTTCTTGGTGTGTTTTAGGGCTTTGTACTGGATAGTTGTCTTGGTAACTGTGGTTCTTTAGCCACAGTTATCACATGGTGCTGATGTGTGCAGTGATTAGTGGATTTGGTGCAGCTGAGTTGTGTCTTTATCTTGGCTGTAATGAGTCTTTAGAGGTTTTTGGTCAGACACATTCTGTATTCTTGTTTGTGAACCAACGTTGGTTGTCCAGAAAGTAAGAGTTCCTGTTCTGATTCTGTTTAAAGAGCTTCTCTGGTAGGCTGCAGGATACTTTAGCGTTTGGGTTGTGCTAGTTTGTTTTTTGGATGGTTTCATTTGGACAACTATCTTGAGGCCCCTCCATGTGGTTTAGTGAGGTTTTCTGTCACCGTTCTACAAAGCAACCTGCAGCAGAAGAGACTTTGAGAGTTTTTAGGAAGTTCTGGAGACCAGACTTTAGAGCAACAGAAACATTTGTCAGTTTGAGCAGGAGAAGGTGAGCTTCAGAGTAGAAATGAGAAGGAAGCCTTCTTGACCCGTGTGGTGAGGTCCTGTACCAAGAGTTTGAGCAGGTTGTGAAGAGTCTGTAGTTATTTGGTCTGAAAGCACAAGAAGAGTTGACTCATTAAAGGAGAAAACACGAGATATTGTTGGTTCTTCTGTCGCTCTGCAGTTTCCTTACACTGAATATCAAGTTTCTATTTTAAATGTACCATGTGAGCCCAAGAAGACTTCAATAAACTCCCTCCATCCCCTGGAAACAGTTTTTTTTTTTTTTTTTAAAGAGTGTTAAATTTTTTTCAGTATGTTTTTGAGTTTTAATCCTAGTTTTAGCATAGTTTTTTTTCTGTTTGCTTTTGTAGTTTTGTCATCTGTGGGAATGGTGCTATACAAATGAAGTTGAATTGATAAACTGAATATTGATGATTGTGACAACAAAAGTATTTTCATTGTGATTTAAGGGTTTGTTTCATTTTTAAGGTTGGGGTTAAAATCTTGACAGAAAAAAGATTAGAGGTAAGCTACATTAAAAAAAAGAGCAATTAATACAATAAAACTGTTAAAATCAAATATTAAATACAATTAAATTATGTTAAACAGACAAAATATTTAATTGGATAATTAAACTAAGGATACAATTTAATTATGAAATTAAACAAAAAATTAGACTAAAATATTAAACAATAAAGATGAAATATTTCAGATACTTAAACATTTAAAAAATACAATTAAACAAGAAGAATATTAAACATTGAAAAAAACATTTAATTAAATAAAACCTTTCAAAAGAAAAAAATTTAATTAAAAATATTTAATTAGAAAATTAAACCTTAAAGAGGATAAAACTTTAAATAGGAATTAAACAAATACAATGAAGCATTTAAAAAGAAAATTAAATGTTAAAAGGTGGTAAAACATTTAAAAAGAAAAAACTTAAAGATTTAATCAAAAAATTAAACAGGAAATTTTTCAAACAATTGAACATTAAAAATACAAAACATTTCAAAATCAAATCAGACATTAGAAAATAATAAAAGGTGAGAAAAGAGCAAAACTAAACATTTAAGAAGAATCAAACTAAAGACAAAACATTTGAAAAGACACCAGTTAGACTTTATAAGATCAAATTAAACAAGAGACAAACGATCAACAAGAGCAAAAACAGATACAAGTCTTAAAGCGTTTTCTAGTCTAAAATGAAAACATCAAGTTGTTTCTTCAAACATTTCCTCTTTCTATGTTGTTGGTTTTATTGTGGACAGATTTCCTAAGAGCTCATTTCAGAAAACTGCTTTCCAGATAAAGTCTACTAGTAGTTGAAGGCATCAATCAAACTAATGTTACCTTCTGATCTCCACAAACTTTACTGTTCAGTGAAGAGAATCAAAGTTTCTTCAGGATTTCTAAAGAACCCACAGGTGAAGGTCTGAGAAGAACTCAGATGGATGGTCTAAAAATGAAATCAAGACTTACGGTCACAAATTTTTAAGGCTTCTGTTAACCAGAAAGTTCAAACTAACAGCCATCTACTCAGGAACTTCTTAAATTTCAGTCCTCAGACTGTCTAAAGGTTCAAACTAACAGTAGACTACTCAGGAACTTAGAAGATATCAGTCCTTGGACTGTCTCAAAGTTCAAACTAACAGCCATCTACTCGGGAACTTCTTAAATTTCAGCCCTCAGACTGTGTTAAAGCTCAGGTCCTGAGGACTCGGGAGGTCTCAAGGATTTGGAAAGTCTTGCAACTGAGAGTTCAACCCTCCAGCACAAAGGCTGAAGTCCAACCCCCTGAGAAAAACGGTCGAGTCAAACTCAAGTTAAAAAAAACAACTCAAAAATGGCAAAAATAGATGATAAATGCACAAAAAAAGAAGCATTAGTGTCTGTGCAAGTGGCAGAGGGGGTAAGAAGAGAGACTACCAACTGGAAGACAGCAGGTTCAAGACCCACCACTGGCATTTTTCTTTGTCAGGATTTTCAAAAAATTAAAGAAGGCTCAGATCTTGAACCAGCAACCCATAGCTCTATAGGCAAACCCTTAACTCACTGAGCTACAGACCAGATAAAAACACATAATTTCGTCGTCCCTTTGTCATCGTAATTTCCAAGTGACCACATGGGTGGAGCCAAGGCAGAGTCTGGGTGAAGTCAGGGCGGAGAGTAGGATGGCTCCATACAGAAAGATCCCAGGCCCACCCCAGGAATCTTCTTGCTGCAAGGCGAAAGTGCTAACCACTTGGTCGGTAAGTGTTTATTTTCTTATCTGTGCCACTTTTAATGCACTTTATATGCAGCTGCAGTGTCAGATATGTAACCAGGTGGTAAACAGAGACATTTAAATGAACTGAAATCCACTGAAATCCCTGTTTGTGGCACTTCTGCTGATTTTCGGTTTGGACAGCAGGGGGGCATATTGTGATTGTTTTACTCACGGTAGTTAATGGATGGATGGACACTTACCGACCAATCAGAGTCCTTTCAGTGTCTGCTGGTAGAATCAGAAGAAGGTAGAAAACTGGTTAAAACAAGCCAACAGGCAGAAAAACTGTTTGTGGAAGAGGTTCTGCTGCACCGCTGATAAATAAACCAACAGTTATTATATCAGAATTAATCTAAACGAGGAGAGCAGAGTCAATTATTCCAGACCAGACTGTCAATCAATTAGCCCGGCCCCCTGGCTTCGCAAAACTTTAACGCTCTATAAAAAAAATCAGTATTGATTTATTTATAAAATCGGCCACCTGATCTCTCATTTTGACTATGAAAACTAACGAAAAAATTATATACAGTCTATGCATCTTACTCTGTTTGGCTCGGCACTTGCTGATGACCACTTTCGGTCTCAGGAAATGAAAAAAAACGGACCTTTTGTTTGTTTCTGTCTCTGACTGATTTTATTTTCTTGTTACTGTCAATATAAAATGAAAATCAAAGCATTTTTATAATTTCATTAGAAAGTCATGTTAAACTGTGAATAACAAACTTACTAATGACAACAGTGCAAAAATTATCCTGTATTCATGAGGATTGTCTGTGAATACTAATTTGCTTGATATTTGAAATTGCAAAAAAGGACATTGTGATGTTGTAAAGAACAGTGTTGGGGATTAGCCCTTTAACTGATGTTCTTATATTTGTGAAATTTAAGTTGTGATGGAACTGTTTCCTTACAGAGAAAAAAGAGATGATAGTGTTATTAGAAAGTGCAACACCTTTTATTTTACTTTTTTTATTTTTTAAATTTAATATTTTTATTTCTTTTTTCATTTTTAAGGTTTGGATATCCTTGAACACTTATTTGAACAGAATATAGATTCTGACATTGTTGTAAAGAATAATGTTGGAGATGTGCACTCATGTTGGAATAAATTCTCATTGTGAAGCAACCCTTACTTGCACTGAATTGGAAATATTTTAGAAAAACACACTGAATAACAAGACAAGGCTAGAATTACATGATTTTAATAGTAACAGGTCGTGATCTAAAGTGGGCCGGTCTGAGGCATGAAAGTCCAGGGCTGCAAATGAGTCCCACTCCAGCCCTGCTTTATTGAGTGATGATTTAGTTTGGATTATCTGTGGACTTCAAAGAATAATCTTGCATTTTCAAAATGTGGTGCATGTATGAAATTATTATGACTTAATTGTCATCACTCTGATTACATTCTAATAAGATTATTCGTGTTGAAGATCTGAAAAGAAAACGAATTGATCTAATAATTATTTCCAAAGCTACCAGAGGATGTTATGATATATTGCCAGACTGAAATTCTGTCCCACTCCTAATCAGTTCATATCAAATTCAACAACTGAGGTAATATATTGTAAAGTTTATTACTTTGTAGCATCACTGTTTGCTTTGGGGAAGCTGCAATGTGTTTTTTTTTTTAGTTGCTCACATTCTGCTCACATTCTCATGCTTAGTAAAGAGAATAATCAGAGAATAAATCAGCCATATTTAGTGTTAGTTATGGGGTTAAAGAGTGGACTGTGTGACCTCAGCTGCTACAATGACTCATTAGTTATAGATGTTTGATGCTTTTTGTTTTTCAGTCAGTGTTATAGTTGCTAATCCTGTTTCCCGGTCAGTTCCTGGGTCCACACTTTGAATTGTAGTTTGAATGTGTGAGTTTGGACTCAGGGAGAAGGCGATACACTCTTTTAGAAAAGCAGTGAAAGAGCAGATTTATGTAAAACAACGATGACATGGATGTTTTGCTACCTCGTGCTTTAGTAATACGAACAGGCATCATGACAGCAGTGTCATCCACTCGCACTGCTGCACTGGAACGGTTAAACTCTTTCAGCATAGTAGCAAACTTCAGACATCCATCACTGCGTGGAATTCATGACAAAAAGCATTTTACCATGAGTCAAATCAAAACTATCCCTTGCAGACCGTCATTACATTTCAAAATCCTTGAACAAAAAGTGCTTTTTATTCTAAATTCTACATTATTCTGCACCTATAAGCATGAGTATGTGAAATAACAATATTTCTAGCAACACTAATTCAATTCTGTTGACCTAAAAACCTCCAAAAAGGAGTTTGCATCATTAGATTATGGTTTTGTGGATCTTTTGTCTCAGTGATGGTTACGCCAGCTTGACTGCATTTCTCTGGGTGACCTGTAGGTGGAGACAAACACTGATGCAGATTCAGCACAACCTGCTTCAAACTGACCCAGTACTGCAGAATATAGTTTTAATTCCCCTAATGAGTGCGCCATGCAAAAATACAGAAATTTACCATCAAAAATGACTGTTCAGATTAATAATGTTGTTTTACCTTTAAAGAAATGTTTAGTTATAGTTATTTAGTTATAATTACTTAGTTATACACCCCTTTAATGAGTGTTTGGTGCTCATGTCTAGATAAATGTGTGCTCTCATAAACCTGCTATTTCTTTTTACGTTGAAGCTCCATTTCAGAGCACAGACCTGTGAAAAGCTCCTACAAGGCGCCCCCTAGTGGCCACCTGCAGTCAGAACAGCTGCTGCAAACAGCTGGGAGTCTGTTGCACCAACCGAAGCTCATCGATGTGATCCTATAAAGGTCAGTGGCTTGTCCTCACACAGCACAGAGCTATGCTGGTTAAAATGGGTCAGATTTGTTCAAAGAGGGCACAAAGTCCTGCAACAAAACACGTTCACCAAACGGTTTTACCAGAGGAAAACTGTGTTTGTGTGTAGTTTGACAGTGTTTTTCAGTATTTAGTCATAATTCAATTAAACACTGAAAGGATTTATGAAAGTTACTTACTTAGATTAAACTGCAAATAGTGACAGATATCCAACGAGTTGGCTGATATGTGTTGGTCAGAAGTGGTGGGGTCAGTTTGTGATCAACAGCAGGCCATGTCAGTTTTATTTTTGTGGCACACTGCTCCTAAAATAATTTTTTAAAAAAATGTCTAAAAAGTCACATTTAAAATAGGTGTTGATGCAAAGACACATCGGAAATTCACTATTATCTGTCTAAAATACTCAAAAAGCACTGAAAGGTGGTAAAGAGAACTTTTCAGCCTGTAATATTATGCAACATAAAACAAGATCTAATGCAAAATAAAATAGGCATGTATGAAAAACTGAATCACAACTAGGCACATTTTATGCACTAAAAAAAAAATCCGAAAAAACGTTTGCTGTGGGTTTGTTTTGTCAGTTATCATTTCAAAACATTATTTGCTATTCTGCCAAGGAATGCGGTGGACGACTGGTGTATGTCTGTCTGTCTGTCTGTCTGTCTGTCTGTCTGTCTGTCTGTTAGCAACATTACTCAAAACAGACCAACGGATTTAGGTGAAATTTTCAGGGAAGGTCAGAAATAACACAAGGACCATCTCATTAGATTTTGGCAGTGATGCAGCTTATAATCTAGATCCACTGATTTATGAAAAATTTCTGTATCATTGTGAGATAGTGACACAGCGTAATTGTAACCACTACAACTAGTGAACACTACATCAGCTGCCTGCTGACGATCACATGATTGCGATCCTACTACAAATTAACCGCTGCAGACTTATCGGGACTTATCCATCAGAAATCATAAGACTGAGCAGCTTTGGCGGAGTACTGCACTCTCTGAGTGCTTTTCTTGTTGTTTTTGTTATGTAATTCCACCTTAAAATCAATGATTAGTTCACATTTAAAATAAAAGAGAATCGTTAAAGGCACCACTAATGATCTGAATAATTCTTTGAGTTTCTCTCAGCATATTTCAATGTCAATTTAAACTTACTTTCAAAATGTGCCGTTATATTTTTTTAATAAAACTGGAAATTACTGAGTTTTCTTTTTTTTAAAACTTCAGATTTCATATAAAATAAAGTCTGAGTGTTTTTGTAAACTTTGCTATGTAGTCATGGCTCAAATTTCATTAAATAGGAGCTACGAAAGAGTCAGAGACACTGCAAAAACTCTAAATCTTACCAAGTCTATTTGCCTTATTTTTAGTCAAAATGTCTCATCTCACTTGATTTAAGAGAAATTCACCTAACAAATGACATTTCAACAAGATGGAGGGACTTGTTTTTAGATAATGCATCTTAAATATCTTCTATAAGTCAAACAATCTTGAAATTATCTTGTTTTGAGTTGAATTTTACAAGAAAACTCAAAAAGTTTAACCCTCCTGTTGACTTGCGGGTCAAATTGACTTGTTTTAAAGTTTGAAAATGTGGAAAAAATAAATAAATTTTCACAGTGAAACTTCTGATGTCCACATTTTCAACATTTTTGGGAAGTCTTTGAACATTTATTGGTGGAAAAAAGAAATGTTAAAAATGTTTCTTAAGAACATTCACATGAAAATCAACCAAAATCCAGCGAAATTTGTTGGATTTTGGTAGATTTTTTTTGCGAATGTTCTATTAGAGGTTTTACTGATATACATGTAATCACTTTAGATATTTTTAGGATTTTTTTTTGGGAAGATTTTTCCTCATTTTTTGAAAATATTTACAAGAACTTTCTTGCCAAATTTGGGGGATTTTTTAAAATAAAACTTTTAAGGAATTACTGGAATTTTCTTCCTGAAGGTTTTGCAAATTTTCAGAAATTTGGGGAATTTTTTTGATGATTTTTTTTTTCAGACAAGGAAACAATATTTTTTGTTGACTGTAAATGAAGAAAGCAGGAGGGTTAATACATCTCAAATTAAGAGGTTACATGAAAGCAAAAATGTATTTTTGAGTGAAAAACTGCTTTTTTAAAGCATGTCTGGGTTATTCTAAGACACTTAAGGTTGACAATCCTGGTAAATATAGCTTAAAATAAGTTTTCCCAGCTAATTTTGAGATCTCAATATTCTAAATATCACATCTTATTTCAAGGAATCTTGCCAAGCCATTTTTCACTTGTTCTACTGGCAAATTTTTTCACTTATTTCAAGGTAAAAGTTCCTTGAAATAAGTTTCTTTATCTTGTTTTGAGAGGAGCATTTTTTCCAGTGTATCATCAGCTGGAAAACAGTGCGCTTTACATTTGATTTATGGACCGATATTTGACGTCTTCAAACACAAGCAGGAATATAAGAAACACACGTGCAGTTTGAACCTGTGTGTATTTTAATGACCGATGCAGACAATGTCATGTCTCTGAACTACAGACCCAGAGGTGGGATGATAAAACAAAGACTACAGCGGATCAGGGTCATCTGGAGCTTGGCACATACAGCAATGAATGATTCAACTTAAAAACATACAACTTACAGACATACACGCACGTATTTCTCTAAAATCACCTACGAGACACACTTACACATTTGCATTTAACACAGAAACACTGCAGCTTGCTTGCAGCTGATATTCCTTCCACTTTACAGCACTCTCTAGCTTTATGTCTTTTTATCCCAGATGTACGGAAAAGGAAATGTGGGGAAAATTGCACAAAAATATGAGTTTTCGTGTGTTTCGTGGATGTGTGTGTGTATCTCTGAGAGCAGCTACAAAAATGACACAAACACACATGCACTGTAGACGCTCTATCTCACACACAGACTACATTTCTTGTGTTTTTTTTTGTTTGTTTTTTGTACAATAAAACCATTCAGTAACTCCAAACAAATGAAATGTGCTGCCAAAAAACCTCAAAAACACTCCGCTGACACAAGATACCTGTGCAAGAGCAAAGGAGCCGATACGTTTGGTTCTAAGGCAAAGTTGTAGTTCCACAGGACTAGTGCTGTCGATGCAGTGTGCTGTCGGCACGCTCCATTTGAAAACCTTCATTCAGTCATTCAGTGTATTTTTATTTTAGCACCATGAGACCTCCTTTCATCACTCGCTTACCCAGAGACAGCTGTGAAAAATATTCCCTTCTGATATCCACTGGAGAAAAAAAAAAGTTTACTGTGGAGGAAACATCCATGAAAGACGCTCGGAGATGGTGCAAAAACACTCACAACATAATGCGAGGCTTAACGTTAACATCACAGATCGTTTTGGAAAGTCTCCGTTTGCATTTTTTTATTTTTTATTTGTCTGCGTAAGCTTTAAGCCAAAAGAAAACAAAAAAAAACAAAAAAACGAGGGGCAAAGGATGGACTTGAGCCTTTTGTTTGTTCTTTTCTCACACACACATACAGTAAACACAATAGGTTTTATAATACAAAGACATGAAATAAAATAATCTGCAGCCGTTCTGAGCTGGGTTGAAGAGACCAGTTCCCAGGCATCAAAGGCAATAAAAACGTCTGTCAGCAGTTTCTTTTGAGTCACTGTGGGTGTAAGCAGTCGTCTGATCACAGTAAGTCGCACAGTTCAAGGATCGAGGAGTCAGAAAAGAATCCAAACTCCCTCCTCGGATGCATTTTTTAGCTCTTTAGCATCCACGGTTTATAATTCTGAATCTGATTCTAGTGTGTGTGTGTGTGTGTGTGTGTGTGTGTGTGTGCTTTTAGTCTTTTGTTTGTCTGTGCAACCACGAGTGTCTCAGTAAACTGATTTCCTGCAGCGAGGGCAGCTTGATATGCAGTCATAAAACCATCTCCTCCGTGAACGTGGCTCACGCGGTCTTCAGTATAATCCCCCCCCCCCCCCCCCCCCATTACCCCCCCCGGTTTGTTTTTATCTCATTGAGTCTCATCATCCAAGAGCGGTGACCTGTGTGGAGAAAAATATTCACTCAAGAGTCGTCTTCCTCCGGCGGCCGATGGCTGGCGAACGTCCACGTCCGAGAGCGGGCTGGAGAGGAGGACGAGGAGCTGCTGTGTTCTCGATGCCGTGGTGAAGGTCGGGGTAACGGTGGCGGGGCTGCACGGGGGTCAGAGGTCGCGGCCCGCTGTTATTTCCTGGCGTGGAG
Organism: Acanthochromis polyacanthus; assembly: GCF_021347895.1. Taxonomy (NCBI): domain Eukaryota; kingdom Metazoa; phylum Chordata; class Actinopteri; family Pomacentridae; genus Acanthochromis; species Acanthochromis polyacanthus. The sequence goes on along the minus strand of NC_067115.1, from coordinate 34,834,525 downwards.
GCTCTCCTGGAACTTGGTGCTCGTGTAGCGGATGTGGAAGCCCTTCTTGCTGATTGTGTCGTCGCTATGGAAACGGATCAGCATAGCGTCTCCGGGCGAATAAATCCCCTCTCTGGGCTGAGGAAGGGGAGACGGGAGGGAGACACGTGAAGCAGATTTCCAGACACTTGAAGGATCAAATGGGCGGTTTTGCATTTTGTAGCTCTTTATTTAACACCGTTCCTGAGTGCTGCTCGAAGAGAGTCGTTGGATTTGTTGGGTTTCTCTTTGTCAGATAATACTGAAAGGTTTCATCTGGACTATGTCAAGTGCCCTGAGACGGCCTGTTATTGCGAACCGCCTCTGTATATATAAAATATACACATCACAGTGTGTGTTTTTGAGTTTTCTACATTTCCAATTTGCACCTAAAAGTAAAAATAAATTATTTTTTGCACAGTTTTTGTAAATACCAGCCTTTTAGGCAAATATTTGCTTTTTCTTCGACAAGCACGATTTACACGACAACTGCATGCTCTTTTTCATACTGTGTCTCTATCTAAAATTTGGTTGCTTTGTGTTCATCTTCCTCTTTGACTTTTTCTCAATCATCGTCATAATCAAATTTTGACATTTTGAGGATAACAAAGTACCTACAAAACTTACATTTTCACCAACAGCAGCTTCGCTATGTTATACTGAGTGCTAATTAGCTAACGTTACTTCGATAGCATGATAAGCCAACATGATTAACCCTTTGATGCACAACGTGGGTCAAGAGTTTCCCATTTTGCATCGAATCTGGGTCACTTTTGACCCATGTTGTGCATCAAAGGGTTGAAATGATTCCTTCATCAGCAAATGATCAGAGGCAATGTGAGCCTTCGGTAAAAGCAGCATCAGTACAGCATCACAGAGGTACTAGTGCGACCGCCGGTGTTTGTTTCTTAAGCATCCAACACACATTTCTATTCGTTTGGTGACGTTTGTCTGTGAGTAAAATTACGCAAGAGCTACTTTGCCAATTTTCATGAAATTTGGTGCAGAAGTGGAGGAGAGGCAAAGAAAGAACCCATTACATTTCAGTGTGGATCAGAAAGTCTTTTTTTTAATCACAGGACATCAACCTTGCTGTGCTTCTGTAGTTTTAATGTATGAATCAACTGTTCTGCAGTTCATCACAGTGATCATTTAGTTTTGATTAATTTTTGCTGCAAGTTTACTGAGGTTTAAAGGCAAATCATGTAATACCAACACCATGAGATCAATCAGTATCTTCACCGACAAAACTATCCAATAAAAAGATAAACTAATGCCTCCCCGGAACAAAATCAGTACCTCCAGATAAAACTGTATTTTAATTTTGTATATTCAAAAATGATATATAAAACTAAAATCAGCAGAGACGTACAGTAACATGACTTAAAGTTAAGGATCTAAACTTGAAAAATACGACCTTAAGAATCTCATAAGTAAACACAACTCAACAAACAACAAAGAAAACACCTGGACTTACCCCTGAACCACAGAAGCGACCCAGCCGGTGTGCGTTGGCGTCATATCCGTTGTACAGCTCGATGTAGTCATAACCACAGTCGGCCTCCTCTTCCACCTCAAACGTTACGAAGCTGAGCTCGATGCCGTAGCCCTGTTCTGCTGTCAGCAGCCATTCACAGTCAGTGTGACCTGAGTAGTTGTTGTCCCCAAACTGGGAGTGGGAGTAGAGGTTCTTCTGACGGGCGTCTGCTTTCAGACGACCTCCACACTCTGCAAAGAAACAAGCATTGGTTTAAGAAACTTCCTGACGGGTCATTAAACTAGTGTGTGCTCTTACAGTCCACTAGAGGGGGCTATTACTCCTAAAAACTACTCCAACCAGGTGAGTGATGCCCTTTGCAGCCACACAAAGTCCCAATGAGATGCATGTATGAGCTTAAAACAATATATTATTGACAATATGAATGATGAAATATACTTTCACACACCTGTGGAATGTGTAGCCTGGAAACCCTTCCGTTGTACTGAGGCGTCAGAGATGAAGCGGAGGTACATCTCGTTCCCGGTGGAGACCAGAGGCTCGGGGATCTTACTGCCACAGAGGCGGCCTAAGATGGCTGCCGTGTCGCTGTCACCGTCGAAGGCCTCCAGATGGTCGTAAGCACATTCCTGATGCTGCTCGATCTCAAACTCATTGAAGGTCTGCAGAGGTGGAGGCAGGAAAGAGATGGATGAGTGGTGTTGGAAGGCGGTTTTAGCAGTTTTAACCATCAACATATACTGTAGTTCAAAAGTTTGGGGCCACTCAGAAAAATAGCCTTTCAACACCATTAGCTAACACAATGTAGCATTAGAACACAGGAGTGATGGTTGCTGGAAATGTTCCTCTGTACCCCTACGGAGATATTCCATTAAAAATCAGCAGTTTCCAGCTGGAATAGTCATTTACCACATTAACAATGTCTAGAGTGGATTTTGGATTGATGTTATGTTATCTTCATTGAATAAAACGGCTTTTCTTTCAAAAATGAGGACATTTCTAAGTGAATCGAAACCTTTAAATTGTAGTGGACTTACAAAAATCTAATCATTTGCAGTCCATTGTTCATTTTCATTGATACACGTGATTTGAGATAAAAAAAAATATATCCACCATCTTTGCACTTTGTGATTGAGGCAACATCTTCCAACAGTTAGTTATTGTACTTTCTGTGAATGAGGAATGTTTTGTACTTTTAAAAACCTGAGCAATATCGATTTTTTTCTGCGTATACCGCAATATAGGTATTGTTCTACTTTTGCAAAATCTGTGCAATATTAATATTTCTTTATTTAAGAATGTGTTTATTTATTTGGTATATACAAAAGCAACCATGCACATCGGTCTTCTGGACTTCCTCTGGCTTCTCTGACTTACTGCTAAAATACGTGTGAATCACTCTGAGAGCAAAAAACGTAGGCGTCCTGAAGTCTGAACAGAAAGGTTTCTGTTTTAGGGAGTTTCGGGAGTCCTAACTCGACCAATTTTTTACTTGTTGTTCGACTGTTTTATGAATATTTTGTCCAATTCTTTGGTAGAACATCTGTGTGGGTGACCAGATGTCTGAGTGGTTTGGTTTCTCACTACATGGATAAATAAATTCCTCCCAGTCTGAAGACTAGTTGAATCTTTTCAGCATTCTTGTGCATCTTTACTGCAACAATCACACAAAGGCAAGACGCCCAAAAAATGTGGTCTTAATTTATTGTATGTTTTAATACTGATAGCACCAGGAATTCATCTCTGATCACTAAATTAGTTTCAATCTGCCACAAACTGGCCTTTTTCAGTCTCCTTGCTGGTTTCTAAGAGTCCAGCTAGTTAGAAATCAACACTAACGAAAACCAAAAGTTGCTTATTTCAGTCAAATCTTCAGCTAGCTACTGCTGAAGGAAGCTTTATCCACACTGCTTCATTGTGCAGCAAAATAGATTAGACTTGTTCATTATCACATCTGTAAGCAACTGATGAACTTGCCTCCACACTCCTTGTTTTGGACATTTCTGAACCTGAATTAATCAACAGATCTAAAATTCAGTTTATTATCTTTTAGGGCAAAGAGAAGCAGCAAGTCTACATGTTTGATTCAATTTAACAAGACAAAGAGAAAGACAATGTTGATGAAAGCTCATATTAAATCTTTTTTCGTCATTAGTGCCTGAAAGATAAGTTGAGGTTCCACTTTAAAGCTACTGTCGGTATCATTTTTAAGGCGTAGGATGCACGTAAAAACGAAAAGAGGCATCCACATACTTTTGGCCACATAGTGTAAAGCACAGAACGGCAAAATACTGTTTAGATGCTTATAGAGGCTGCTGGTGATGATTTCATTTGCTTAGAAAATTATAAAAAACATTTAGAAGAAAGAAAAACCAACAACTAGAGGATTCAAGTGGAGCAGTCTGATGGCACAGCAAAGGGAAAAAAGAAGGTAATGCAGGTTAAATACAATTCACAGCTTGAAAAAAAAAATATTCTGCAGATTTTTTCAGATTTTATAAACAAAAAATAATAATTAGCCGAAAAATGTAGCACAATACAAAAAACATGAATAGGGTTACATAAAAGTACATTTTTTGTTAGAAATGTAAAATAACATTTTTAAAAATTTGTAATTTTGAATAGGTTTTTCTGAAGAATAATCAAAAAAGATTCTACATTTAAAAAAATATATACTGGCAACTTCATTGTAATTTTAGTTAGATTAATACTATTAATCACTACAGACTACATACTAGGGCTGGACCGAATAGTGGTTTCTGGCCTCCGAATATTCGGGTCCAATTAAAGATGAATATCCGAATATTCGGATCCGTTCTTCTGGTCTCCCGGGTCCAAATTTTGCCTTCGTTTTGTCTTCAGTTAAACTGAAGAATTCCCAAAATTAATATCCGGATACCGCCGTAGCAAACGAATATTCGGATATTCGGGATATTCGGGTCCAGCCCTACTACATACTACGGATGTTTTCAGAGTAAAAATGTTAAAAACTGTGTTTTCATTCGTGCATAATATCTATAAGCATATGTAACCTGTAAAAACTGTTCTCATTACTCCAGTCATGGTGTTTAATTCAGCCAAACAGACCTAAATACTATCACCTGTATCTGAACTGACTGCACAAAATGTGCCAAATTTATGAGAAATATTGTTATTTTTTCGTGTTCTGTCAGTTTATTCAGCGTTCCATGCATCTTTACATTAAATGTTTCCAGCTAAGGGCAATAATTGAAAGATATCGAGGTCTGAACTTTTTCTTATTTGGTTAAAGTTATATTTACAGGCAAAACAGAGCAAGTTTAAAACCAAGCTGCAACTTCAGCAACGGAAGAATTAATCCAAAAACTGCAGTTCCATCAAGCGCCACTTGAGGCTGTCTCCAAAAGCAAATCAACCCCTGAAAAAACCTTAAAATCCTCCAACTTACAGCAGAAATGAACAAGTTTACAGTCTGGATCTAAAAACTATTTTGGTCTCTGCAGCTAATTTATCCTTTCGTGATGACTGTAGAGAAGGGGGGATTTATTTAAAAAACATGCGTTTAGGTCATATTAAGACTTAAAGTTTGGCTTTATTAAGGGTGTGGCGGCTTCAAGAGACAGGTAGGTGCCGTCATTGGATGGTCCACGGCCATAAAACTTCTGTTTAATCTTTTTTTGAAAATCATAAATTGAGTTTTTCTTAACATCCTGAATAAGGTTTTAGAATACTGAGGTAGCCATGATAATAAGCTTTTATTTTTTTATGTAATTAGCTAGAAAGCTATCATTTTAATTCAACATTTAAGCTTTAATTTCACCCAAACATCTAATTTTATGTGTCTTTCATGTTTTTTTAGACCTTCACAGAAGAAAGCTCTGCCTCCTCCAGTCTTTGAGAACACATGATGCAGAGTCACGAAGTATAATCCAAACAAGTCACCGTGAGATTAGTCATAACACCTCACAGGCCTCTCTGCTAACAGTCACACACCTCTCCGACTGTCTCCTCACCACAACAATCACCGAACCACTCCGATTTTTACTGACTGGGCGGAAGGGGAGAGGATGGCGACGGTGAGGATGTCATTACAGAGAGAGGAAGTGTTTGATTCAGGGGCTCGTGATGGCTTCCAGATGTTTCTAACTGGAGCTCAGCAGAGACACTGGTTGGTTGGTGTATCTGTTTACTATTTCCATGAGATGAGAGAGAATGTGTGTGTGTGTGTGTGTGTGTGTGTGTGTGTGTGTGTGTGTGTGTGTGTGTGTGTGTGTGTGTGTGTGTGTGTGTGTGTGTGTGTGTGTGCGTGCGTGCGTGTGCGCAGACAGCGAAGAAGCAACAACAGAGTGACCTTCACGTCTCCGTTCAGATTTCTGGTATTAGATTCGTCCCGCTGTGATGTCATTACTGAGGACGCAGAGATTGTCCCCATTATCTCGCACACACATCTGTACTGCTGTGTTTGTGAGGACTCTCATTGACATAATGCATTCCTGAGCTCCTTACCCAAACGCAATCCTAAATCAGACTCTAACTTGAAGCCTAAAACCAAGCCAAGTACAACTTTTATGGTCTGTTCTCACTTTCAAAAAATGTCCTCACACCTAAGGTCAAAGCTCTACAATTCAATAATGTCACTTAGAAGACACTTAGAAGACACCAAAGCGACGTACATCTGAGAGCAGATCCAACACAAGCAGGGATTTAGTGAGGAGAAAACAACCGGGATAAGAGCCAAAAATCAAGTTGAAATGTGAATTCAAACTGAACTGAAACTCAAAAATATGCATCAAGTTAACAGAAAGTACCATGTATATCATATGCAGTCACACATTTTAAAACAGGAGCGCCGCTGATGATGTAATGTGTTTTCGGTTACATAAGCGGCAATAGGAGATTATCAAAACTAAATGACAGTCGATGAGAATTTTGATAAGCATGAGGCTGCAGAGTGGCAGCGAGGTGAGGAGCCAAATCCTAACATTTTGCAGGACTACAGGCTGTACTGGGTGAGTGTGTGTGTGTGTGTGTGTGTGTGTGTGTGTGTGTGTGTGTTCACTGTAAAGGCTGTGTTTGTGTGTGACACCACTTGCATGGGAACATGAGTGGACTTTAGGAGGATTATCTGAAGCACGCTGTGTGAATGTGAGCATGTGTGTGTGACTGTCTGCTCCTGTACTTGTGTCTCTGTAAGGACCAATTTGAACCCATACATGCTGTTTGGAGCTGAAAGGAAGAGCCGAGTAATCCAGCAGTCAACTTACAGGAGATAAATTGGGGATTGCAGTGTTTTGGCAACCAATAAATCGTTATTTACAGTTATTTCCAAGTTTATACGACAAACTTTGCACAGTTCTGGCGTCACAATCAAAAGGATTTGCTGCTTCTCGTTCTCAGAAGTGACCCTTAATGGAATATCTTCGGGTTGCTTTGATTTTACACCAATTTATTATTCAGTTAATCAACAAAACACTCAACAAATTATTTAAAATAATCATTTAATTCCTGTCCTAATGCATTTAACTGCAACTTCTCTTTAACTAAGTTCAAAACAACTACAAACAAAGGAGTCTCTGTCTATCTGTGTGTGAGTGTGAGCGTGTGCGTGTGCGTGTGCGTGTGGTGTTCGCTTTTCTCGACCAATGTTCACCTAACCTACCTGACACTTGGCAGGTGTGTTGCTGCAGACTCAGGGAATGTTGAGTGGAGGTCATTTGGATGTGCGGTGTTCCTACAGGTTTCCTACGGCCTGTTCTGCTTTTACAGCAGCGTGTTTTCAATGACATTCTCAGTGTTCACATTTGAGATATTGTGTTCGTGAAGTTGTGAACCCGCCAGTGAGTCAGCTGTGTTTTGGTTTTATGGACTCATCTAAAGGACAACACTGCATTTACGTCACCCATTTTGGTAATACTCTACGTAGTCTGGATGCAGTCAGCCTGTCAACCCTATTGATCAACACTTGAAGTCGTATTTTTGAAGTATGTAAAATCTGGGCCTGATTTATACACTGTAAACATATATATTAGATTTTTTACGGTAAAATTCCAGCAGCTGCCGTAAAATTACTGTAAATCATTTTCTTCATTTACGATAAAGAAGTGTATTGATACTGCTGATTTTATGGTTTAAAAAGATGTGCTTCAGTCCATATTTTACTGTTAAAAAAAGTTTTAATCTTTAAAACGTATTTTGTTTAACTTGAAAATTTACATGAAAACACCATATAATATAAAGTTTGTGTGACCTATTATAAATATTACTGCATTTTTCCATTATCAGCACAACAGATAATGTATTTACCATTTAATATGTGTATTTTTAGCAATGAATATTATATAATAATGCAACAATTGCGGTTCTAGCTGTCATAAATATTAAAGCATATGTCCGTTATTAACACAAAAGTACGTGAATTTGACAGGTACAAACTGTATTTTTTGCATGAAATAAGTGCAACAATCGGCATGTTACTTGTTATAAATATTCTGGCATGCTTCCGTTATCAACACGTACATTTAACTGTGAAAAATTGTATTCTTTCCAAGAAATAAATGCAAAAATTACAGTATTGATGTTATACATATTACAGCATTTTTCCATTAAATAACTGCAACAGCTAAAAATACAGTTTTCTCCTGATTAACTTTTACAGTGATTCAGTGTTATATAAACAGTATCAAAATTTTTGGGTTTTTGCAGATTTTTACTATCATGGTTTGACAATTTTAAAATCTACAAACACTTTTTATAGTGTACACACTGCATTAGGCTCCAGCGTTGATCTTTTGCACCGAAGTGACACGTAGACTCTTAGAGAATTCTATTTAGCAGATGCTTTTATCCAAAACAACGCATATCTGAGTGTAGGTACAACACAAACAAGGATCTAGTCAGGAGAAAACAACCTGAAGAAGTGCCATAAAACAAGTTCAAGTGTGAGGACTCTTGAGCAGCAGAGTCATGCACATGCAACAGGTGTGAGCCATAACTGTAAAGACTCATGTGATGCTGTTTTATCAACCTGTTACAAGCAAGTTTTTGAGCATTCGATTTGCAATTTTACAAACAGGGTCTCAAACTAAAGCCGTGAGCAAATGGATGAGCCGAACTTCATGCCAAGGATTGTTACAGGTGACGAGAGGCTGCGACTAAGAAACCAAACAGCAGAAGAGTCCACAGTCTCCAAGGTCGAAGACAGTGTAGGGTAGAATCTAGAGCGCACCAACTTCATGTTCCTCGACATTTACGAGGTTAAGCGCAGTAGTGAATTCGTCCTGCAGGCCACACTGTCAATACAGAGTCCTGCTGTAACACTCTGAGTTCAGGACAAGCCACCTGAACTGTGGCATGATGATGGCCAACGTTTGGCCACAAAAACATCCCAGAATCTATTTCCATCCACTCTTCTTGTCAAAACTTCTTCCTCTTCCCTTAATTGAACTTCTATGTGAAGAATTGCCCTTTTGACACAGTGGACAAGATTCGCCGAACATCGCAGATGGTGCCTGACGTGCTCACCAAGAACATGACTCCAGGGGGGATTCCTAACAGCGTAGCAACGCTGGAAACTAACCGAGTATCGCCTCACAAGGAAACACCTATGGCGCCCAAATATAAAGCAGGTGCAGTTTTTTGCTTTTCTAAAAATGCACTAACAGAACTTTTTGATCACGGAAGCTGAAATGACTCTCCCTTCTCTATTAAAATACAACAATGCACATCTGACTCAGACCTTTTGAACACTGACCATCGACTCCTTCTCCACAAGAAGAATTTCAATGTGTCGTTTTTCCAGCAGAAAACAAAACCAAAATGATAGTGACCCTGAATTATAAGTGTGTCTATTAATACAACATGCAAGTTTATAATTAAATACATACATGTGCAGCGACTTAGAAAATGTGGAGTATCTGCATGTGTGTGTGTGTGCATGCAGGCTGAACACACACGCAGAAAGACACAGATGGCCACTGCCCAAGGCCTCTTACTAACGCATGAGCACACGCTTGCAGTTAGCCCGAATATACAAACGCGTGCACTTTCTCCCCCATTCACATTTGGGTTTCATAAGTGGAACATGAAAACAGAGATCATCGTGCAGGAAGGGGGGAGAACAGCCCGAGGCTTGTGCGTACAATAAGACCCCACAGACAGAACAATGCAGTGTTGTGCGGCATTGATGTGTGCCAGTCATGTTCGAGGGAAACACGTGCTGCCTGCTTCTTTTCATGCACACTTACTATCTTGACTCGGTGTCCTGGCGTGGCGGTGATGTCCCAGGTGCACTCCTTACGGCTGGGATACTTGTCTGGCCAGTTGGGGCTGCTGAGGGTCCCACTGGGGCTGTGGATCTTATGCTCACACTCAGCTGGACATGCACAGAAACACACAAGCACACACACACACACACAGAGGAAGTTAAAATCATGGCTGCACAGGAAAAGGTCAGAGGAAATGGAAAGGGAACAGGAAGGAGAGAAACAAGAGAACTAAACGAGAGAGAAAGGATTTCAAAGAAACACATCCTGGTGACAAGTTTGGTGTGAATTTCACATGGAGGCATGCACGCATGCTTTGCACAAACTGCTGCAGAAGGAGATCTGTGTTTTATACACTGTAGGTGCTAAAGCCAACATACTGTACAGATAAAAACCCGAAAGATTAGAAATTCTCTCTTTTTTTAACACAAACTAATAAAACGGCACACAACTCATTCCAATGGTAGTGAATGCAGATCAGCTCGGTATATTTGCACATAATTTACCTGCACACAGTATTTGAAAGCAACCCTATCATCATTACTCTGCCAAGGAGGTGGACGATTGACGTCTGTCTGTCTGTCTGTCTGTCTGTCTGTCTGTCTGTCTGTCTGTCTGTCAGCAACATTACTCAAAAACGGACTGACAGATTTGGATGAAATTTTCAGGGAATGTCAGAAATGACACAAGGACCAAGTGATTAAATTTTGGCAGTGCTGCAGCTTATAGTCCAGATCCCAGGATTTTTTTCAAGACTTCAGCCGTCAGAAATGATACAATGACTGAGCAGCCTTGGCGGAGTATTGCGCTCTCTGCTCTGAGTGCTTTTCTAGTTTTGTCTTTTCTGTGAATCTTAACCCTGTAGAACCTGACCCATCAAAAAAGAGCCAGAAAATTCTTCTTTTTTTTTTTAATTGACATGTTCATCACTTTTAACAAAATCCATTTTTTTGGCATATTTTGTTTATGATATATTTATTGTATCAGATTTGATATATTAGGTGTTTTTGGCAACTTTTTGCTAATCAAAAGTGTGCATGGACGATTGCATGAGAGTAGCCATTTTGAAAAGGGGCAAAATATGACTTCAGCTGCCAGTAATGGAATGGTAATTCTCAAGGGGGCAGAATACACATATCAGGTTATAAACAAAATGTTTTTAAGGAAACTAATTAACATGTTGATGAGATAGAGGTCTCAGAAACTCAAGTATCAAATATGATACAAACGGCTTCTTTGTCTAGCCTTTTAGTCTTTTTAAAATTCCTACAAATGCATTATTTACTGTGAACATAATCAGCGTTTCCACCCCTTAGTGACTGGATGTTCAGGATTGAATTCTTTTCCATTCTAAAATGACATTACATTCATTGGGGATTCACTTGATAATTTAAGTGTTTACGCTGTCATTTCTGACTGCATGAGCAAAAAAGTAGGTCCATGCTGCCAGAAAGTCAAATTCACCCCTCTTCCTCAGTGAAAACACTTCTTGATCCTTTGGCTGGGCTAGCTTCATTTCTCTATTACATTATGGAATGAGTTACTTGGCAGTCTGTTGCTCTGTCATTGACACCACTTACTTTACTGGATTCATCCCAGAAAACAGTTTCAAACTTCTCAATATCACACAGTGGTAATCACAGAGTCTGCAGTGATACCAACAAAATCCCATGGAGAATTCGACCATAAAAAGCATCATAAAAAGTGCTGCAGTATATCTGTTTTACTTCTGCTGCCCCTGAGTGACAAACTCTAATGGTGCTCTTTAACACAACGTGCTAACAAACGTCTGATATCTCACTCTGGTTGAACCGAGAATCATACTTTCCTCCTGGAGAATCTGCCTCAGTTTTTTTTTTTTTTTTAAACACCAAAAACTACCCACAGGAGCCCACAGAGACACACATGGCATGTGAGTGCGTATGGTTTGAGTTAGATGAATGCCACGGCTTTATGAAGGTGTTGGGAGACAGGAGGCATGCACAAGACAAACAAGACGTGTTCGAGAGTGACAGCGTTTATTTGTCAGACAAGCCAAACCCATGTACAGCATGAAATGGATGTTTACATGAACATGTATAAATGTGAAGGAATTTTCTAACAGGAAACAGATTAAATACAGATGTTAAATCCACACACACACCCACTACTGTTATAGAAAACCTTCACACCTGGTGTAGCTAGTTACATGACACAGCTTTAAGCTCTGACAATGGTGTGTTTTATCACAATGCTGCCAAGTATAACCAAGTTATTGTCAGAAACATGTGCTCATTTACAACGTCAAAGCATCACAATGTTACCATCAACCAAATAAATAACTCAACAGTTTCAAGTTCAACACGTCTTCCTGTCAATAAACAGATTAAAAAAGAATCCCTGAGAGCATAAATGAAGTTTTGCTACACAGCTGATAGGTGGCTATCGCTAACATTTAACAGCGTCCCTGTCCACAACATCTATCTTCACATACTGAAACGTTCACACACACATGCTGCGTGTATATACACAACTGCACATGGACATGGGCTGTGTGATGGGAATATGGATTTGCATGACTCTGCAAGGTTACTGGGTCAAGCTGGTCTAACGCACATATAAACACACACACATACACACAGGAAGACGGCGTTACATGCGGAGCTTTCAACCTCCCAGATGTTTGAAACATGAGTCTTTTTACGAGCAGCGCGGGAAGCCTTTAGTGAGGTGTGGATGTGAGACTGATGTGGTTCATGTGTGTGTGTCCGTGTTCAAAAGTTCAACTTCAAAGAGCTGCGTATAATATGTTGATTCTACAGTTCTCTGTGTGTGTGTGTGTTTGTGTGTGTGTGTGTGTGTGTGTGTGTGTGTGTGTGTGTGTGTGTGTGTGTGTGTGTGTGTGTGTGTGTGTGTGTGTGTGTGTGTGTGTGTGTGTGTGTGTGTGTGAAACTGAAAGCTTTCTGTTCTCCGTGTGTGTGTGTCTCTGCGTCTCCCACACAAACACACACCACAGCGAACACAGTTTTAGTGACTTCCAGGCTGTTTTAAAGTCTTTTGGGACAAATTATAGTCGACTCTCCAACCTCTGGATTTTACACCCCATGTGTGATTTATACTGTAATAATTTCACAGCATATTTTTGTGGTAATTGGCTTTAACTTGGCTGCATCTTCACACTTTACACAACGCATTTAAAACAAGTCTTGTGTCCTTCTGAGAATGCAGATTTAGTTACCAGCAGCTAGTTATTTGAGACAAGTGCAAATCAAGTCACAAGTCACCCAAAGTAAATCTCAGGTCATCTGGAATAAGTCCAAAGTAAAGTCATAAGCTCTTTAGAGTAAGTCTCAAGTCCCTCAAGGTTGTCTCAGTATTAAAGGGCAGGTCGATGCCAAATGAAGAGAGCTACACGGAGAAACAACTTGTTTTTAGGTTTTTTTAGGCCACTTTAATCAAGTCCTTTGGAGAAAATCCAAGTAAAGTTTGTTATCTTTCAGTGCAGTGGGGCTTTCAGACACAATGCAACATGCTCTCTGGTTGGTGTTGGTTCAGCGTACTGCTCTTATGAGTGCAGAGGACAAAGAAGAGTAGGTTTTCAGTATGAAAATCTGACTTTATTACCAACTCTAATAGGTCTGTACGGCCGTTAGAAGGAACCCAAAACAAACCTAAGGTGTGTTTGCACTAGAGATGTCCCGATCTGCGTTTTATTCACTGATCAAAAAGGCACAAACCTAAGCCAGATTTTTTTATTTCTGTCAGCTGTCACTCGGAGAGGGAGCGCAAACAGTGGCAGAACATTATGGTAACGATCCACGATTAATTGATGACACTTGCTGAGCAGAGTGGACATTTGTATTGCACTGATGTTGCTGTTTCAGTCTATGATCACATCATTTGGGTTGTAAAGATGGATGATCTGTTATATATGAGTCTGGTGCATCTTAAATACACGAGCTCTGGCTAGAAGGCATTAAAGGCATTATGGAGGATGGGTTTTTTTGTTTAATTTGTCTGATTCACATAAAATGAATATACTGACCTTTAGTGGACTTGTATGTATGGTTTCTAAAAAAATTAAAAATTAAAAAAAATAACTGTGGACATGGCAGGACCTGAAAAACATCAGCCAATCAACGCGCTCGGACCGAGGCGTTTGCTTTGCTCCCTTTCCTGTCAATCAAAAATCTTCCGGCTCAGGCCTAGTTACGTAGATTACGTACGCCTTGGACTTACATGTTTTCTGTATGTGTTGCTTTGGTATAGCTTCGTAGTTAGCTGGCGACTTGTTTTGCTCATCTTTTTTACATAATGGCAGATAAAGATCCAGGGGGACCCAGCCGTAAAAGACAACTTCACGAGTCCTACACAAGTTTCTGGAGGGGGGCGTTTCTTCGTAAATGTTAAGAGGGGGCCCAGATAGCTAACTATGGGTGAATCAATGTTGAATCTATGTTGAGACCTAACGTAGAAATTATACAGAAAGCGCAAGATTGATAAAATGTTGAGTCAACGTTTGCTTTTCAACCATAAATCACACTTTACCCAGATAGCAAAAGATGTTAAATCAATGTTGAATTCGGGTTAAGAAGGTTGAATTGTGGTTACGGTTGAAGATTGACGGTTGGATCAACGTTGATTCAACAACATTTTGTCAACATTGAAGTTTGTGTTTAAAAGATGCCATTGAATCTACATTGTATTTTGGTTTAATTAAAATGTTTGACAGGTCAATGTTTAATTAATGTTGAATCTATGTTTGCAAACATGTAATCTATGTAAGCAAACGTTGACTCAACATTTTATCAACCTTGCGCTTTCTGTATAATTTCTACGTTAGGTCTCAACATAGATTCAACATTGATTCACCCATAGTTTGCTATCTGGGGGGAGGTTAGAGGGGGGTGAGGGAGAGGTTGTATGTGCGCATGCTACGTTCAAAGTCGTAGGAAATGAAATCTCCTCTAATGCCTTTAAAGTGCCACTGTAGCCTTTGTCATGGTGGCCGGCTGTTAGCTAAACCCCACAATGCGCTCTGATTGCCAATGCAGAACTTAATGAAGTTGGAGCGACGCCACCTCAGGTTGGTGGTTCAGCCAGGAATTACAGCTAATCTACAACACATTTTCTGAAATGCATGTAGAGAATATAGGTTTTCATTTTCTTTCTGGAGCTTGAAGAGCCACAGTACACCCTGTCGTTTCTATTCTACAGTTCAGATAGTGCCAGATAGAGCTTTACAACAAAGTTTGTGACCATAGACGGAGCACCTGGATGGAAAAATTTATTTTTTTCTTAATGCACTGCAGTGATCCAGCTGTCAAACATATACACCAGATACTATCTGATTGAGAGCTGATACTGCATAAAATCATTTAGTCATGTGGTTTGCAGAAATTGCCTACTGACAACAAGCAACCAAATTGTCAAAACACACCTGACATTCCTAGCTAGATAGAAACCTGTTTATACACACGTGGACAAAATTGTTGGTACCCCTCAGTTAAAGAAGGAAAAACCCACAATTCTCACTGAAATCACTTGAAACTCACAAAAGTAACAATAAATAAAAATTTATTGAAAATTAAATAATCAAAATCAGCCATCACTTTTGAATTGTTGATTAGCATAATTATTTAAAAAAACAAACTAATGAAATAGGGCTGGACAAAAATGATGGTACCCATAACTTAATATTTTGTTGCACAACCTTTTGAGGCAATCACTGCAATTAAACGATTTCTGTATTTGTCAATGAGCGTTCTGCAGCTGTCAACAGGTATTTTGGCCCACTCCTCATGAGCAAACAGCTCCAGTTGTCTCAGGGTTGATGGGTGTCTTCTCCAAATGGCATGTTTCAGCTCCTTCCACATATGTTCAATGGGATTCAGATCTGGGCTCATAGAAGGCCGCTTTAGAATAGTCCAACACTTTTCTCTCAGCCATTCTTGGGTGTTTTTGGCTGTGTGTTTTGGATCGTTGTCCTGTTGGAAGACCCATGACCTGCGACTGAGACCAAGCTTTCTGACACTAGGCAGCACATTTCTCTCCAGAATGCCTTGATAGTCTTCAGATTTTATCGTACCTTGCACACTTTCAAGACACCCTGTGCCAGATGCAGCAAAGCAGCCCCAAAACATTACTGAGCCTCCTCCATGTTTCACCGTAGGGACAGTGTTCTTTTCTTCGTATGCTTGGTTTTTGAGTCTATGAACATAGAGTTGATGTGCCTTACCAAAAAGCTCCAGTTTGGTCTCATCTGTCCAAAGGACATTCTCCCAGAAGCTTTGTGGCTTGTCAACATGCATTTTTGCAAATTCCAGTCTCGCTTTTTTATGAGTTTTTTTCAGCAGTGGTGTCCTCCTTGGTCGTCTCCCATGAAGTCCACTTTGGCTCAAACAACGACGAATGGTGCGATCTGACACTGATGTACCTTGGCCTTGGAGTTCACCTTTAATTTCTTTGGAGGTTGCTCTGGGCTCTTTGGATACAATTCCAACGATCCGTCTCTTCAATTTGTCATCAATTTTCCTCTTGCGGCCACGTCCAGGGAGGTTGGCTACTGTCCCGTGGGTCTTGAACTTCTGAATAATATGAGCCACTGTTGTCACAGGAACTTCAAGCTGTTTAGAGATGGTCTTATAGCCTTTACCTTTAAGATGTTTGTCTATAATTTTTTTTCGGATGTCCTGGGACAATTCTCTCCTTCGCTTTCTGTTGTCCATGTTCAGTGTGGTACACACCTTTTCACCAAACAGCAGGGTGACTACTTGTCTCCCTTTAAATAGGCAGACTGACTGATTATGAGTTTGGAAACACCTGTGATGTCAATTAAATGACACACCTGAGTTAATCATGTCACTCTGGTCAAATAGTTTTCAATCTTTTATAGAGGTACCATCATTTTTGTCCAGGCCTGTTTCATTAGTTTTTTTTTTTTTTTAAATAATTATGTTAATCAACAATTCAAAAGCAATGGCTGTTTTTGATTATTTAATTTTCAATAAATTTTTATTTATTGTTACTTTTGTGAGTTTCAAGTGATTTCAGTGAGAATTGTGGGTTTTTCCTTCTTTAACTGAGGGGTACCAACAATTTTGTCCACGTGTGTAAGATAGGACTTTCCTCCCTCCTCACCATAGATTGCCTTCAAAAACAATAGTGGAAAAAACTACTTCTTCCTATGTAAAGTATAATCTCCAACAAAATCATGTATTGTTTGGAAATGATGCTGTCTGTATACGTGTGTGTGTGTGTGTGTGTGTGTGTGTGTGTGTGTGTGTGTGTGTGTGTGTGTGTGTGTGTGTGTGTGTGTGTGTGTGTGTGTGTGTGTGTGTGTGCGTGATTGTGTGGGTGCTTGTGTGTTGCACTGAAAAAAATGTCCCTCTCAAAACAAGAAAAAAAATACTTATTTCAATGAACTTTTACTTTGAAATAAGTGAAAAAAACTGCCAATAGAACAAGTGAAAAAAGGCTTGGTAAGATTTCTTGACATAAGATATGATATTTAGAATATTGAGATTTTAAAAATAGCTAGTTTAAGCTTTATTTTACCAGGACTGTTTACAGCACCAAAAAATATTTTTTCCTTGTCTGAAAAAAATCCAAAAATTCAGCAAAAAATTCCCCAAATTTATAAAAATTTGCAAAATCTTCAGGAAGAAAATTCCTTAAAAGTTTCCCTAAGAAGTTTTATTTAAAAAAAAAAAATCCCCAAATTTACCAAGAAATTAAAATTAACAATAAAAAAATCTAAAAATTGTAAATATATTTTAAAATTAGTAAAAATCTTCTGAAAAAAATCCTAAAAATATCTAAAGTGACTACATACCGCATATATCAGTAAAAACTTATAATATTCTTTAAGAACATTCAGGAAAAATCATTGGTTGATTTTCTTCTGAAGTATTTTTTGTTAAATTTCCTTTTTTTCCACCAAAAAAACGTTCAAAAATTTCCCCAAAAATTTAGAAAATGTAGAAGTTTTTACTGTGAAAATGTATTTTTTCCCCACATTCTAAACTTTAAAATGCGTCAATTTGACCTGCAGGACAATATGAGGGTTAAGACAAGATAATTTCAAGATTGTTTGACTTAACAAGATATTTAAGATGCATTGTCTTAAAACAAGTCCCTGTGTCTTGCTGAAATGTCATGTTAGTGAATTTATCTTAAATCAAGTGGGATGAGACTTTTTGACTAAAAATAAGACAAATAGACTTGGTAAGATTTTGAGTTTTTGCAGTGTGTGGATATCGATGGGTGGAGGTTGAGGGAGAATGTGAGTGATGATACTTTTGGTTGCTTGGGTCCCCTAATTATAAGCACTTTTGCTTCTCTTGAGTTTCCTTTCATTTTTTCTGCTGTAACCTAGCCTGGCAGAATATATTTGTCTTTCTCTGTGCATGCATAAAAGTATATCTGAATCTGAAACTGAACATAATTCAGCGAAACGAGACACACCATCAGCTTTATCTGTTTTACCTCCATGCCTGATTGGATGCCTGGTTTCTGTTGGCTATAATTGTACTAATCGCAGCATATGCAGGCATTTTTTTTCAATACAGCGACAAACTGTTGCCGTGAAGTGCACGCTGTTGCAAATAAAGTGTTTCAGAGCATTCGATACCATTGGTGCATTCTGTCTGGAAGCCTTTCTAGTCTCCAGCCCTTTGGGGTGTTTATTTTAAATCTCTCCATGAACATTAAATGATAGGAAAGAATCATGATTTTTCAGAACACAGTAACAAAAAAAAAAAAGGTAAAAAGGAGTAAAATCTAGGCGAGACGTGGTAAACTAAAGTCAAGATGTCCTACAATCACAAAATGATAGCTATGCCTTTTATTTCATGGGATTAAACATTATTAGAATTTGAATAATTAACCACGCCTGACAAACGTCAGCGGGGTTACTGCATTCGGTGCGGTATCTGGCTGGCTGGGTATGTATGTATGTATGTATGTATGTGGCTATGTCCGTTCCGATATCTCTGCAAGTGCTGAAGTCAGGGTAATCAAACTTGGCACTGAAGATCAGTCTAAGGTCCCCTGCTCAGTTGTGGAGTTACAGGTCAGCAGATCAAGTAGGAAGGGATATACGTACGATGATCAAAATTGATACATATTGCATCATTTGTATAGGGAGGACAGGGTTTTCGCCAGTAGAGGGCGTGGTTCTGCCCTCTACTGAGGGCCCCTCTAGTTAATTGTTTGTGTTGCTTTTGTGTTGTTCCAGAGTTTAACATGTGAAAACAGCCTTCACGTTTCAAAAGTCAAGTTTTACATCTTTTAGGTGAAAAAAAAACTTCACAAATTCAGCCCTTCTGCTTGCAGAATACAAGTATAAAATACATGTAGATAAAAAAAAAAAAAAAACTTGCTTCAAATGTAAAAAGCCAGCCTGTGGTCGTGTGGATGTGGGTACACAGAGTATGGGGTGTATGGCAGCCGATGGTTGTTTTTGTGACTGAGCACATGCTTGTGTGGATGTGTGATGACATGCATGTGCGCTCCGGTGTTCTTGTGCCAGTGCATGTACGGATGTGAATGTACGTGAAACCCACCTTCCTTACAGTCATGTTTGTTCTCATGCAGTACAAAGCCATGGCGACACTGACAAACGTACGAGCCCACTGTGTTGATGCACTCGTGCTGGCAGCCGCCGTTGTCCTTGCTGCACTCATCTTTGTCTGTGAGAGACACACATGCAACACATCACCCATGTGGAAAACACCAAAGACATGAAGGTGGAGGAGAGGGGAGGTGACTGGGGAGGGAGAGGCAGCAAAAGGAGGACATATGAAGAGAAGAAAATTTTTAAAAAAAATCGAGCTAGGAGGGTCAGTGAAGTTAGGGAATGTGACAAAAGTGGGGGAATAAAAACAGTGCTAGACTAACATGCTCACCCAGAACGATTTTCAGCTCAACTTTTTATTTCGAGGCTGAGAGTGAAAGCCCAACAGGATGGTCGACAGAAAAGACATCCCCGCTTTCAACGCCAAATTGTTATCATAGCAACAATTTAGCATCTATCTGTTATATTTTACAGATTTCTAAAAGAAATGTTACAGGAGAAGTGAGTTTAATATATGAAAATATTGACAGAAGTTTGCATTAATGAGAAGTCCACCAAAAGAAAACTAACAGATATGTTGGCCCGTGTACGTCTGCTGCTGTTGGCCTCTGAAACTGTCTTTCCCGCGGCTCCTTGAGGTCAAAGTCACGGCTGCTCTGTGGTCCCGACTCAACCCTGGCTTGGAAACATCTCCGACCACAGCAGCTGTTTCCAGGTCAGCTGTGCTCTCAGACCACCGCTGTGTTCGCTCAGCCAACTGAACAGAAACGGTGAAATCTGACGAGGGCTTCGGGCTGTCTTCATGTTATCACGAAATTATGGAAATAAGAGACCTACTTCTTAGATATCTTTATGCCTCACCACAGTACATGAAACAATAAATCTAGCACACAGTTGTCATGGTTATCTGTACCTTTATTTGCTCAATAAATCACCTCCTTACTTGCTTTAGGATTGAGGACATTTATTCTGTCTTTCTTTCCAAAAATCATATCATGGAAACAAGGAAAACAGACAACACCCCTTACCAGAACCTCTAAACTGATGTCACCTGCACCTGAAAGTACAACTGATGTTTTTCTACCTTGAATTTGTGTAAATCAAACAAAATCCGACATTAATTAGTGAGTTTTAAAGGGAAATCAAACAGTGAGCCACACTGTTTCAAGCCATTATGCTAACTGAATCAGTAGTGGAAACAAATTCAACACGTTTACTCAATTTTGAGATACTAGTACTTGAAGTATTTTTATTGTTTTTTTTATTATTATTATTATTTTATTTAATCAGGGACCATGCAATTATCATGGGACACATAGAACCGATGCATTACATATAGAGTGTGTAACACAGAGCTAATTTAAAAATGTGGACTTATTGGGATTTATCCATCAGAAATGATACAAGGAACAATTGATTAAATTGTGGGGGTGTTTCTGAGTCCCTTCAATTCCCGCCTCCTTCTACATATTTTGGTCACGTGATTCGCTATCCGTAAATAACGTACACATGCATAACACATGCCTGTGCTCAGCTCAAGGTCTTCTTGTTTGTGGGTACATCTGTATTAAATGGCCACATTCTATGTTGTCGTGATTTCTGATCATCAATAACTAATAAAAAATGCTGCATTTCTGCAAAAACATATTGTGTTTCTCACAATGCCATATGGGGGAATGAACAGCCCTGGCAGAGTGCTGTCCTCGCTGAGTGCTTTTCTTGTTTTATATGTATTTTCTCAAAATTCAAACTGACATAATTGATATCTTTGGGTCTTTTTTGCATCCACTAGAATTTAGAATAAGCTTTTTAGTATTTGAACAATGCTTGGCTTTACAAACAGCAGGCTGACAAGTTAAAGTGTTTTACTGTCTGTACACCTGAAACAATAACCGAAAGGACACAATCACGGTGTTGTCTCACTTCTCAATCATTTTCTCTCCCTCATCCTCTAAATTATAACTTCTTCTAACCACAGAGCTTCGCCTCAGGATGACTGGGTGACTACAAAGCCCTTTAGAGCAGCAGCAGAGCGGATCACAGGGCGGAGGCGGAGGAGTCGCTCTGTGTGGTGCCGCCACGTTGACAACAGCGATGGAGGCGAGCGACCAGAAGAGGTGGGGACGGATCGACGGGCCGGGCCGCACAGGAAGTCAGTAAACGTACGGGGACGGTTTGGGAGACGAGGTAGGGTGTTGTGGTGCGTTTGTCAGCGAGAATCTGATTCCTATAAAGAGATGCGAGATTAGACACAGACGCTGACTCTCACCTCAACTCAAGAGCTTGTGAATTAAACTAGATCTGCTTTTAATGAAACCACTAAATCCTCCTCTCTGCCTTTCTGTGTGTGTGTGTGTGTGTTTGTCTGTGTCTGATGTGGTATTACGGTGCTATTGTGGGCTCAATCTCACCCTATCACAGGCTAAGAAGCTTTACGGTTGATGCTACACAGTGTTCATTGTAGCCGTCTTCAGGTCAAGCACAAAATGTCCACACACACACACACACACTCACACTCACATGGATTAGTAGTATGTGTGGGAGGCTGAAGGGACCTCCCTAAAGCTGCTGGCTTTTTGCCAACCAAAAGCCATCCCTGGAAGCTTCTGACAATGGCTGAACTGCACAGCAACTTTTACCACACACACGCACACATTATCTGCATCCGAGTGAGTTCATTTCTGCACAATCAAACTTCACTCGGCAGTTTAACTGTGTGTTCCAGGTGTTGAGGTGCAGGTAGTTGTAGTTTGACAAGCTCATCCACTTTTATAGCTTCACCTCAGAAGGCAACCCTGTCTCCTCAAAATCACACAACCAAACTTCAGCAGAAACGTAATTTGTTCTGGATTATGTTTGTTGACAAGATAATTTAAATACCTCGTACACTCACAAAGCTGTCACTAGTTTGCTAATATTGCTAAATTATATTATATATATGGATGAGAGAAGTTTTGGAGTTAATGTTTGCCTCATGACCTGTTTTTCTTTGCTGCTCATTTCAATTAACAGATTAAATTAGAATTTTACTTGATGAGCGTTTTGAACAGCCATCTGCCATTGCTGTAAGCCAGTATTAATTCATTTTGCTTTATTACAAATGGCGGAGTTATGTGACAATCGGCATAAGTTTGTCCGTCTGTCTGTCTGTTCGCAACATTACTCAAAAATGGAATAACGGATTTGGATGGAATTTTCAGGGAAGGTCAGAAATGACACAAAGATCAAGTGATTAGATTTTGGCAGTGATGCGGTTTAGAGTCTGGATCCATGGGTGTGTTAAAGATTTCTGTACCGTTGCAAGATAGCAGCACGGTGTCACTGTAACCATGACAACAAGTGAACACTACGTCAGTGGCCTCACATGACTGCGATCCTACTACAAATCAACTGTTGTGGACTTTTCAGGACTTATCCATTAGAAATGATATAAGGAACAACTGATGAAGTTGTGGGGTGTTTCCGAGTCCCATCAATTCCTGACGCCTGCTACATATTTAGGTCATGCGATTCGCTATCCGTACATAACGTACACATGCATAACACACACCTGTGCTCAGCGCAGGGTCGTTTTGTTTGTGGGTACATTTATATTAAATGATCACATTCTAGGTTGCTGTGATTTCTGATCATCAATAACTAATAAAAAAATGCTGCATTTCTACAAAAATATGCAGTGTTTCTAACAATTCCACATGGGGAATGAACAGCCTTGGTGGAGTACTGCTCTCTCTGAGTGCTTTTCTTGTTGATGGATATTACGATCACATTTATGTGGATACAGGATGTTTAATGTCTCCTGCTCAGATCCAAGGACAGGAAAATAAATCCCCTCCTTCATAATTTAATTGAAAACATCGGGACAAAGTCTTTATTGTGCTTTCATAATAATAATTGGCCTGCATGGTGTTTTATTCTGACAGTGACATGGGCTCTGTTTCCTTTACCTGGAACGATTATGTTAGCGTTTTGAGTACATGTGCTGAATTATAAGTATGACTTGTATATAAGACTGACTTAATATTGATCATAGTTTTCCCAGACAAATTACATTTCTGCTGCAATGTTTAGTTGTGTGATTGAGGTTGCAGAAGTAGCTGGGAGGATTAAATTAAGTTTAGCCTGTCATGATTTACTCTTTGAGTTACTTTGCTGTAAATGCTAAAGTAAGAAAAGAGAAATCTGGATCTTGTCTCAGGACAGCGTCTTAAAATTGTTATTATGAGCTGTAAACATCCAACAAATCCATCCCTGTAACAGCAAGTGGGGGATATTTGTTGTCTTTTTTAGTGGGAAATCATGGCTGTGTCCCATTTTCCAACCAACTGTGAGGTTTTATACACAAAATTGAATAGGCAAAACTAAAGGCATTTCTCCCAAGGGTGTGACATTATTAAGAGGAAGGCGGCCAACTAATAAACATGGATTTAGGAATGCAAGTTTCCAAATTTTGACAAAAGCCAGCTGTAGTAAGAGACACTGACTGTAAAGCAAACAGTTTGTTTGGTAACATAAATAAATCAGTATGCATAATAAACTCATTTAATGTGTGAGAGAGGTATTTATGGACACACATATGCTATTTAAGAAGATTATAGTCGAGCCACAGCCTTGGAAGCGCATGTTTGCTGTTATTTTTACATATATAATGACCGTAAGACTAAAACTGAAAACAATCATGATATGACATGTGGGTCAAACAGGGGCCTGCTGAGCATTTTCCAGTTCAGTGAGGAAAAAAATTATTCACACAAGGACTTTTCTTTGTTTGTTTATCGTGTAAATGCTCAGTGATGTTCCTTTGTTGGTTACTCATTTAATTTTTAAATAAATAATGTCAAGGAAAGGCAAGTTAGGGGCCTTTTTAATGTTGATTCAGTTTCTCTTTTTGTTTGTTTATGATCTGGCCCCCTGACTTCATGTAATTTGCAAATCTGACATATATAAACATATTCATGACTTAAAAACAACGTGTGGTGACGCTATTAACACATTTTATACAGTAAAAAAAACTGCTGCTGGATATTTTTTCTGATTTCTTGAAAGTTGCATTGGCAAAAACTGGTTTGCTGGTATTGTACATAATATTTCTTTTTACTAAATGGCAATTTTTAAAATATTTAGTGCAAAGCAATCATACTGAAGAATTTTTTAAATACAAAAATGTTGGTTTTAATGTCATGACATAAAACCTGTGCAAAGTTGCATTTTAAATAAGTAAATTATGCACGGCATGAAACAACAAAGACTTCAAAATAAATTTTTGGAGGTTTTCAATCATAGCTTGCATGGGATGACTGGAATAATATCATTGTAACATTACATCATCTTGATTTGGTTCCACTGACACTAAAATTTCAAATTATTGCCCACTCTTGGTTAATACTGAGTAATATTTAGTAAGAAACTGGGCCACAGCATGTTTCCCTCAGGAGCAGAATGGATTAAACATCGATCCACGTTGTTAAAAAAGGATCCATCCATTCCCTCACGTCACGCGGTCGACCAGAGCCAATCAGAGATCCCGATTGTGAGGTCATGTTACCTCTGAGCCCTGATGAGGACACCAGCTTGCTGTTGTCGCGGCCATGAGGCGGAGAACGGCCGCGCTTTATGTCCTGGCATGACTCAAACACAAACATACGCTCTTGACACAGTGCCAGTCTGTCTGAGGGAGAGAGGGCAGAGCGAAGGGTGGGTACAAGTACGGATATTTCCCCAAATACCAAAACATGTGATCGACCTTAAATAACAACACAGAAGAGGAGGGCGTGAAACCAGACATCTACACATTCAGACAGTGTTGGAAGAGTGTCGGCGCATCCTTCAGCCACTTTTCTCTTCAGCTGCGCACCTGCATTGTTGCAGCTAGAACAAAACTTGGGAGTAAAATATTCAATATCCTGATTGATATCCTGTTCCAATGCAGAAAGTAATGTGATATCAGTGGAGGTGTAATGACTCTTAATGACTTTAACAAGCTTTTCCTATTTTTTTACTTCCCTAAACTAATCAAAGTGATAAGTTTTGGACAGAAATTAGGCCTACAACAGATAAACTTTAGCATTGATTTTGTTGGCTGATCTGCTAAAAACGCACAAAGACTCTACAGAGCAGACTGGCCGAGCTGTTTTGCATCTCATATTAATAGCGCTACTCTCAATATGCATCTCTGTATTCTAGCATGTTTTATAAAAAGCATGTGTCTAATCTGTCTGAGCACTGAAACCCCTGTCAGCTTCAAAAGTTAAAAAGTTCATCCAAGGTCAGGAGGTGTGTTCAGCTTGGGTTTTCTGGCGGTTTCAGTGGATTCCAGTGGGAACGAGCAACAAAAACCACAAACCACTTCTGCACCATAATCCACTTCTCCCCATGTCCATCTGTAGATGTTCCAAACACTCACAATTTGGTTTAAAATAAAGTCAAACACACCACTCTGCCCACATCTGAGAAAAACAAACACAGACACAGGCTGCCTTACCTGAGAAGAAGTGAGCCTTGAAGCCCTTCTTAGAGACGGTGTTGTCTGATTTGAACTCAATCCTCATGTTGTTGTATTGCGAAGTGATGACCTCGGGGACCTCGGTGCCACAGTATTTACCGTGAAGCTTAGAGTCGGAAGAGAGGCCGCTCCGCACCTCCACGTAGTCGTATTTACACACCTGAACACACAAATAAGGTTGTTGCAACACACTTTAACAAGGTAGTTGATATATTTTGATCAGATTAACATGTTAGATCAAAACTCACCTCGTTGCCCTCCAGCTCGAAGGCCTCAAACTGCATGGAGATGCGGTACTGAGTGGGAGCGACCACCTGCCACACACAGTTCTTGTTGGGGGGATATTCTTTGGGCCAGCCAGGAGTGCTAATGGTTCCGTTTAACTTGGACAGGAGACCGCCGCATGCCGCTGCAAATGCACAAATGCAAACAATGTAAACACATGGTAGATATATCCATCCATCCATTCATTATCTATAGACTGCTAAATCCTCATTAGGAGTCACGGAGGAGCTGGAGTCTATCCCAGCTGACTTAGGGTGAATGGAGGAGACACTCTGGACAGGACGACAGTCTATCACAGGGCTACATATAGAGACAAATAATCACACTCACATTCACACCTATGGACAATTTAGAGTCACCAATGAAGCTGAGCAGGTTTATGGACTGTGGGACGAAGCCGTCCTACCTAGTAAGAACATACAAACTCCACACAGACAGATGCCAGGCCAGCATGCAAACCAGAGATCAAAACATCATGCGACCCATACAGAAAAAATATGACCTCTTTTCACCTCTTCTGTCTTTATTTTGAAAACTGAAGGTGCTGAGATTATGTGGAAGAAGTTTTCAATGCTACTTTTGGGCTACACACACTAAAACTTATTTTCACTTATTTTTAACAGCAATGAAAACTGGGAAAAGAAAGCTTATAATATAGTTGAGAGGCTCCAATAGCTGAATGGCTAAAGCACAGATTGCCAGTTTATCACAGGGCTACATATACAGACAATCAAGCACACTTACATTCACGCCTACAGACAATTTAGAATCATCAGTTAACCTCAACATGTTTTTGGACTGTGGGAGGAAGCCGGAGAACCCAGTGAAAACCCACACGTGCACAGGGAGAACATGAAAACTCCACACAGACAGATCCAAAACAGGGACGCAAGTTGGAGGTCTTCTATCTGGAGCAACGGTGCCAACAACCGAGTCACCGTGCAGCCCAGAAATACCGATTCTGTCTTTATTTTGAAAGAACTGAAAGCAGTGAGATTATGTAGGAGAAGCCTTCAGTGGTAATTTTGGGCTAACAAACATTAAAACTTATCTTAAATTTAACAGAAATGTTAACTGTGAAAAGAAAGAATAGGATATAGTTGAGAGGCCTCGATAGCTGAATGGATAAAGCTGCACTGTGGATGCTTAATGATCGACAGGCCGATTTTTCTGATGTTGGGAAGATGAGCGTGGAAAGCCTCAATCCCAGCAGGAACATTCTTCCAAGGGCCACTAAATTCAACTAAAAGGAAACTGTGTGTGCAGAAAACCAGACCTAAAATGATTGATAACCTAAAGGGCAAGTGGACAACGTTACATAATGCACATAACTCACAAAATACCTGTCCTTTTATGTCCCTCTCATGATCACAGGGCTCATTGTCAGACAGTTATCGATAGAAAACAAACTCACAACAGTGGTACTGAGATCTGTATTTATTACCGTACGTGACATTGTGCAGCCTCACATCCTCATGCGACGACTCCTTGCATACACAGATTTATTTTTGTTTGGGAAATCCACTTTTCATGTAATTCCCCCCCACACATTAAATCACTAGGGATTTCACAATACAGTAACTACTGCTGTTGTGAAGAAACGCCAGCATAGCTTTTCTCTCCCTCTCTCTCTGCCTCAGAAGTGGTTTGTTCATTTCTTGCGGTATGTGGGTCATAATGGGGAGTTAATCTATTTTGTGGGATTAAAGGACCTTCACGGCATGTGTGGCATTGGAACATGAAGGCATGTGGAAAGATGTTTTTTCCTGTTGATGGAGGCCGCTCGGATGTTTTCTTTTCTGTTGTGTTTTTGATAAGTTCGACTCACATCCTACAGAAACACAAAGCAGCATACGCAAACACACATGTACACCCAGAGTTACCTTCACAGCTCTTCTTGTCAGGGGCCAGTTCATAACCAGGGTCACAGGCACACTTGAAGCTGCCGAGAGTGTTTACGCACCTCTGTTCACATCCACCATTGTCTGGCTTGGCACACTCATCTTCCTCTGAAAAACACACACACATCAGAGCACATAACAAACAAAAAGCCACATGAAGAAACACAATCAACCAACACACACACAGACACACACACACACACACACAAAGAGCTTCTCTCTATCACACACCTTTGAAAAAGTTAGCAGCAAAGCCGGCCTTGTTCACCGTTCCGTCCGAGACAAACTTCATCCACAGTGTGTGCGACGTAGAGCGCACCTCCTCGGGTTTGTCGTAGCCACAGAATCGACCAATCAGAGGGCTTGTTTCGAGCGGCCCGTCCCGGACCTCCAGGTAGTCGTAGGCGCAGCTGTCATGCCTCTCAATCTACACCGACATCCATGTTGGTTTACACAAACACACAGTGACACACACAAAACTGCAGTTTATATCAACACAGTAACATATTTTCTGTCACATGTGGCACTGGGTGTCTTTTTGTATCAGACACTTAAAGACTGACACCGTTAAAAAAAAATTGTAAAAAAAAAATTGAAAAAAGTATAATTTTGGCAGCTGAGTCACCAAAAATTTGAGTAAAATAACAGAAAATAGCTTTATTTTTACACAAAGTTGTGCTCATTTTATGGCTTTTTAATGTTTAATGAAGGATAGTTACATGTAAAAAACCCCACAATTAAATCACCTTCAAAAAACTATGAAATTACCTTCAAAACATCCGAACAACATACATAATGTAATACAATATAATATAAAATACCATAACATAACATTGTATTGTATTATATTGCATTATATTATATTAAGAAAAAATTCATTACAAAGTGTTGATGTGAAAACTTCCATAATTATTATAACACGTCTCTCATTTAACAAATAAATCTACGTAAATTTATGAACCCATATTTCTTTTACTGTTAATTATCTTTGATTTGTATTTAATTTTAGAAATATATTTACAGGAACAAACTTGAATTTTACAGTGTCATGTAATAAACAATATTTGTGAAAATCACAAATATATTATTCTGTTTTTAATGTCAAAAATTTACCATTTTCTGTTTAATAAACATTTTTATGGTTTCTTTCTTTTAAAAAATATATTTTTATAGTTATTCAGAGTGACAGGGTTTTTAGTTTTAAGGACATATATACAGACATATATGTTCATGTCAGACGTAAACTAACCGTGACGTCACCCGTTGGTTTCAACGCCGAGAAAATGAAGCCCGGATTTTGCTACTTCCTGGTCGCCGTTTTGGATTTTTTGGAGCCAGTGACGTAAAAAGCATCATCAAACAGACTGGACCGGAGAGCAACTAGGGGCAGGATTGGCTGAGGACTCTCTTATCCCGCCCACGTTTTACCGCAGAGGCTTCTGTTGCTGTCTATCAAGTATAGCCACGCCCCCTGGCTCCGCCAACTTTAACGATTTATTTAAAATTCAGTATTGATTTATTTTAAGATCGGCCACCTGATCTCTCATTTTGACCATGAAAACTAATGGGAAAAAAATCCTGAGCTGTAGAAAATCAGTCTATCAAATTTTATTTTTTCCAAAAATGAATTGGGGTCTATGGAGAAAAAGCTTTTTGGAGCCAACCCTAGCGGACGGCGTGATATTGCAAGTTTTTGACACTTCCGGGTGGGCTTCAATTTTGGAGCCAGATGCTACGTCCACTATATATACAGTCTATGGTTCATGTATGTAAAATAGATTTCTTATTTGTGTAATTTTGTCAGTAATTTGTCTTGGGTTGCTATGACAATTTAAACCACATTGCTTAGTTTAAAGATGCAGTTATGATGCTGTTAGAAAAGAAAGCAGAAAACATGGAAAACAGGATGCAAATAACAGCAGAGTTTTGCGAATTTACTGCAAAACAGCACACGTTTTTATCTCATTTTTAATATTAATGCGCAATGAGGTGATCTGATTAGTATTATTATATTATGTACAGAAAAACAGTATTCTATGGTTAGCATATAGTTAAAATCAGGCGTAAACTAACCGTGACGTCACCCGTTGGTTTCAACGCAGAGAAAATGAAGCCCGGATTTTGCTACTTCCTGGTCGCCATTTTGGATTTTTTTGGAGCCAGTGACGTAAAAAGCGTCATCAAACAGGCTGGATCGGAGAGCAACTCGGGGCAGGACCAGTCAATGGGACTGTCAATCAAGTATAGCCACGCCCCCTGGCTCCGCCACCTTTAACGATTTATTTAAAATTCAGTATTGATTTATTTTAAGATCGGCCACCTGATCTCTCATTTTGACCATGAAAACTAACGGGAAAAAATCCTGAGCTGTAGAACGTCAGTCTATTAAATTTTATTTTTTCCAAAAATGAATTGGGGTCTATGGAGCAAAAGCTTTTTGGAGCCAACCCTGGCGGACGGTGTGATATTGCAAGTTTTTGACACTTCCAGGTGGGTCTCAATTTTGGAGCCAGATGCTACGCCCACTTTATATACAGTCTATGGTTAAAATACAGTAATAAGTTTGGATTCTTATCTAATTTCACAAAACTGTGTCCTTGGCGTCTGATAGATTAGCTGCTCGTTACTGCTGTTGATGGATTCCATCTCACCAGTGTTACCAGGCTCCCACATCTGAGCAATAAAGTGATGAGGAGGATTTTGTGGTCACAAAAAGATTGCCAAAACAAGAAAATTAATAACAAGGGAATAAAACTCCCCCGTCCTTCATCGTCAGCGGATGTGCAGCTGCAGACAGAACAGTCGGTATTTTGTGTTGGTTTGTTTGTGACGCAGCTTTAATTCTGCAAACATCAAACATGAAAGCATTTAAGAGTAGAGAGCAGTCAACCCATGACTCAATAATGCTCTGTATCATAATGAGGCGTCATGAAGCTCATTTATTTCCCGCCCCCGATATCATTTTAGATCATCTCCAACAGCACGCATGCATTGCTTCACGTCATGCTGTTTCTGGAAAGCCCTAATAGGCAGGTCTTGCCAGTTGGCAGCCACCTTGGTAATGTCACGGAGCAGTTATTTTGGGCCAACCAGGCAAAGCCCCTTTTTAAATGAATGTAGAGAGAGACATAACTGCAGTTTCTACGGTTGCTGAGGTTTAAAACTGCGTGTGTAGAATCACCAGTGAATCTGATTACAAAATAAATAAATAAATGAATAAAAACAGTGGAAAAGTTTGGTGACTTTTCACCAGAATTAAATTTTTAAAAGTCTCTGCAGGTTGTAGTTTTGAGTTTGTGCTGTGCAAGAATTTCATGTTTCCTCACAGAATAGAAAAGAATAGAACAGAATAGAACAGAGAATAGAATAGTATAGAATAGAATAGAACAAAACAGAGCACAATAGACCCTTTAATGACCCACGTCACGAATGACGTCACAGCTTTAGCTGGAGGCAAAAGAGGAAGCCCGCGGCCGTGACCGAAAGGCGAAAGACTGAGGGACTAGGCTCTATCAACTTTTCTAAGATGTCGTCCTGCTGTGTTTTTGAATGCCAGAATAGGAGGAATGACATTGGCGAACGCAAATTAAAGTTTTATAGGATTCCACCGAACACTCGTGCTCAGAGGGAACGCAGACAGTTGTGGTTAAATGCACTGAGGCGAAAAGACTGGACAGAGACGATCAGCTGCAGTCAATTCCAGCAATTTTCAGTACAAAAAAATCGCTAATATTCT
This sequence comes from Acanthochromis polyacanthus, assembly GCF_021347895.1. Classification (NCBI taxonomy): domain Eukaryota; kingdom Metazoa; phylum Chordata; class Actinopteri; family Pomacentridae; genus Acanthochromis; species Acanthochromis polyacanthus. Next base: position 34,802,789 of record NC_067115.1, on the reverse strand, counting down.
ATTTGTAAATAAAAAAAAATATTCAATTCAATTCAGTTCAGCTTTATTCCAGACACTGGGTCCAAATACACACACCATAAGAACAAGGACACAACAAGACACAGAAAAAAATACAATCAAAAACAATAACCCGTTAAATATGACGAGAAATACAGTGAATATTGGACGCGCATCGCGAGGTGCATTTCCTTGAAAACGACCGATTCGTGGATTATATACCGACTTCAAGACATGTTTTGGACAAAATAGTTTACTGGCTTGTGTCGTCTGGATGTCCAAGGTTGGATTATGGCCGTTTTTTGTGGAATATTTTCATCTGTGTGTAATAATGAACCCGGAAATGTGAGTCACGCTGTGTACGTTAAAGCCGCGTACAGAGAAAGGATGGATGGATATTCGTTGTTTGTCGGACAAATGTGTTTATATTACCCGCTGTGGTAATCACACCTGAAAGTGGTTTATACCGGCGGATTCATGAGAATCTAAGCTTTCCATCGACGTATAGTGTTTATATAATCGCGTTTACAGCCTTCGGACATTCTTTAAATTCCTATGCAAATTAGTAAGTGTACCGCCGGCGGTACACTGAAGTTTAACGGGTTAAAAATGTTCGAGTTTGCAGCGCAAACTCCCAGCGCAAACTATATACTCCCAGTCCCGCTTGACTTCTCGCTCCGCTTTTGCCTCCAGCATAAGCCCCGCCCACAAAAAACGTCACAATGTTTGTAAACAAATAAAGGGTCTATAGAATAGAATAGAAAAGAAAACAATAGAATAGAAAATAACAGAACAGAAAAGAACAAAGAATAGAAAATACACAGAATAGAACAGAACAGAACACAGTAGAATAGAATAAAACTGAACAGAACAGAATCGAAAATTAAATAGAATAGAACAGAATAATATAGAACAGAAAAGAATAGAACAGAGAATAGATAAGAAAATTACATAGAATAGAGCAGAGCAGTATAGAACAGAACCAAGAATAGAATAGAATAGAATAGAATAGAATAGAATAGAACAGCTCCACGGGACAGCTAACCTTTGAATCTACATGTGTGAGGTCAGATTGAATCGTTTAGCAAACTGACATTTTTATGGCGTTAAAACTACGAACCTAATCCCCGACTGCCTGCAGCGTGTCTCTGTGTGATTATACGCACAAAAACGACACACAAACACACACATGCACCACCACCGTTATTAACTTCCTAGCAGCTATACGAGCGTGAAATTTGACCCAGACATTCCTAAGCACAAAGAGGGAGGCGGGAGGGAATGAGTCACCTCGAAGGCCTGGAAGCTGAGCCCGACGTTGTAGCCCTCGGACACGGTGATCCTCCACACACACTCTTTGGAGGGCCTGTAGTCGTCAGGGTAGTTGGGAGACTGAATCTGGCCCGAGTCCTTGGTGATTTCCCCTCCACAGATCGCTGCGCAAGAGAGAAACATGATGAAGTAGCATCAGCCACACTGACCAAACACACCTGAAACACATTCTTTGTGCAGTATGAATAACAAATGGCCCACAAAAAAGCTCTCACGGTAAATTTCCAATCTTTTAGTTCACTCATGTATATGCTTTTATTTCTTCGTTAGACTGAATGATTGCTGGATTACCTTCATAAACTGCAGCAAAGCCTTTTCCAACCCAGTTGCTGCTGCTGCGAAACTCAATCCACATTCTGCTGTCGGTTGAAATCAAGACTTCGGGAACTTTATCTCCACAAAACCTGCCTGTGAAATACACACACAAAAAACAAAACCTTGAACGCAACTGCCATAGTTGTACATACGTAAATCACCGACTTACATCTGTATTTATCCATATGTAAACTCACTATGTCATGTATGTACATATCAATAGGTAGATTTGTCATGCATTATTAATATATTTTAATTTTTTAAACATTAGTGTACTTGTTGTAATTCTTGTCCTGCATCTTTCTTCCTTGTCTGTATTCAGCTGTAATGTGTAAATTTCCACAGTGATGGAACAATAAAGTTTAACTTATCCTATAGTATCTTATATTATCGTGTCTTCTGTTATCTTGTCTTATCGTATCTCACCTTATTTCATCTTATCCCATCTCATCTCTTAGTCTTTTCTCATCTTATTTCATCTCATCTCATTTAATCTAATCTTATCTCATCTCACTTTATCTTATCTCATTTAATCTAATCTCATCTTATCTTATCTCATCTTATCTCTCATCTCATTTAATCTAATCTTCTCATTTCATCTTATCGTACATGTTCTCATTATCTTATTTCATCTCATCTTATATAATCTTATCTCATGTCATCTTATCTCATTAAATCTCATTTTATCTCATCTCACCTTATCCCATTTCATCTCATCATCTTTTCTCATCTCATCTTATCTTGTCTTATATCATCTTATCTCATCTCATTTTATCTCATTTAATCTCATGTTGTCTCATCTCACCTTATCCCATTTCCTCTCATCATCTTTTCTCATCTCATCTTATCTGATCGTATCTTGCCTTTCTCATGTTATCTTATCTCATTGCATCTGATCTCATTTAATCTCATGTTATCTCATTTCATCTCCTCTTAATGTTCAGTTACAGCTGGAAAAATACAGTTTTTGAAATAGTTGATAGTAACATGATAATCTTGTTTAAAATTCATGTTTAGTCCGACAACGGCCACGAGTCAAAAACATTCATTTCACTGTGATGAGTGCAGTTAGTAAAAAACTTGATCTTGGTTGAGGTTTTGCTGCAATGCAAAGGAAAGTCATCTGGCACCACTTTGACACTGAAAAACCTCACACTGTATGTAGAGTAGCGTGTAGTATGTGTTACAATGCTACTGCTTACACAGTAAATTATACCGCTGCTGAAATAGCTTTCAGGAGTTGTAAAATCCTGCCTCAAAGGAGTACAAACAGCTGCGCAGCATCTTGGCGTCTCATCAGCCTTCACCTGCATTTCCTGGCTTGGATTTCATCTTCTCGTGGATATTTCCAGCGTCAGCATTTGTGTATTTTCCACACATACAAAGTATTTGTCAGTCTTGATGAACAGTCACCACAGTCCCAAACATTCAAGGTAAATCTTTCAAGAAGAATTGGAGCTTAATTATCACTTTTAAATAACATATTAACATAAAATAATAATAATAAACTTGCAGGGCTGTAGTTCCCAGGTTGGTTTGTTGGTGAGTTGATAGGCCCTCATCAGACCAAAATCTAATTTTACTGGACAATCGCTGGGGTCTAATTCATTATTTTTGGCAGCAGGACAAACAGACAACATGTAAATTATTTTCACAACTGTGAACTTCACCAACCTAATGGAGATTATGTGGCATAACTTAATTAAAACATGTAAGTGCAGAAAAACACACAGTGAGATACACAAAACCGCTGTGAATATCATCATCCAGTAAATGTCTCAATGCAGTAACATGTTTAGTGTTATGTGTCGCGCTAAGTTTCTTTCTGCATCACACAGCTAAAGTGTGTCACTCTTTTATATTTCTTCACTACACTGTAAATTTTTTTAATATATATATATTTTTTGTCAGCTGAGATACCAAAGAATTCAGTAACTATCAAAAAATAACCTCATTTTTACAAGAAATCATGTTCATTTTATGACTTTTTAATGTTTAATGAAGGATATTTACATGTATGAAAACAATTAAATCCCCTTCAAAGTAATAGTGACAATATATTTAATTAGAAAACAAATTCATCCAAAAGTTTTGCTGTGAAGGCTTCCATAATTATAACAAGATATCTCTCCTTTTGACAAACAAATGTATGTAAAATTATGAATCAATGCTCTTTTTTTCCCCTGCTGACTGTGATTAATTGCATTTAATTCAAAAAAATATTTATAGGAACAAGCTTGAATTTTACAGTGCTATGTAATAAATAATATTTGCTAAAATTGGAAATGTACTTTTTAGTCCTATTACGTCAAAAAATGTCCACTTTCCTAAAAAAATAAAATAATTGTATGGTTATTCAGAGGTATAGGGTTTTTACTTTTATTTTACAGTAAATTCACAGCCCATTTGTGTATAGTTTCATTCATGTCAAATGAATTTCTTCCGTAATTTTGTCAATAATTTGTTTGGTTTTAAGGATGCAGTGGTGGCGTTGTTTGAAAAGAAAACAGAAAACAACTTAATTAACACTTAGACGACTTTAACTGAACGTTTGCTCAGAGTCGGTTTCAAACTAATTGACACCTTGTCGACAAACTCGTCGACGTGGCTGCATTTTGTTCAAGCGGACGACCCAAAACGTCGAGTGTAAGTTTTGCAAACAGCAGATTGTAAATCCCAGCTCAGCAACCAACGTGGAAGATTTTCTCAAAACCTGAGGCTAACTTGTCTGCATTGCATTCCTTAATAGTTTTTGCGCTAGGATAGAGGTTGATATAGATCTATATTCAGAATTTCAGATTTAGTCTAATAACAATAGCAGGTGCACTTATGGCTGGTTAAGTTAATTTAAAAACAATAAACTTGATTGGCTGAAGAGTGCCGGTAAGTACGTATGTTTCCTACAGCTTGTGCATCCAAATTTGCTGGAAGAAGAAGTGTCTCCAATGGATTAGGAGGAATTTCCTACTTCTCCAACCTAAACATTAGAAAATCCAGAGGAATATTTGAATAGTGTGGTGTCACTAAAGCTATAAACAAGGGCTAGCAAAGGTGAGCAGTGAAAATGGTCATTGTTTCACTCCTATATGACTACGTCTTGTTCTTACCAAGCAGCGGGGCTTTCCTCCAGTATCCATCCCGAACCTCAATGTAGTCATACCAGCACAGGCTGCTTTTATACAGATCCATGGTGGTGAAGTTCAGAACAATCTGGTGGAGCAAAAAAGTGAAAAAAACATAAATAATGTGTTTAATGCAGATCTGTGCACTTCAGAGACAAGATAAGAGGAGACACAGCAGAGGAAGGAGAGGGTTCTACCTGTGCTGTTAAGACTGAATCAATACACAGTCGTGCTGCCAGCGCTGTCTTGTTTATATTGGCTGTGCTTGCACATTCACTGCACTGTAGGGTGTGTGTGTGTGTGTGTGTGTGTGTGTGTGTGTGTGTGTGTGTGTGTGTGTGTGTGTGTGTACCTTTTCTCCAGGTGTAACAGATATCCTCCAGACACAGTGTGTGTATGAAGGGTATCCATTGGGGTATCCAGGAGATGAGAAGTTGCCCGTTGAGTCTTGGAGTGTCTCTCCACATGCTGCAACACACACACACACACACACACACACACACACACACACACACACACACACACACACACACACACACACACACACACACACACACACACACACACACACACACACACACACACACACACACACACACACACACACAGATGGAGTTACATTTTTGTGGCAAGTCCTGCTGTTGTGTTTAATCCTTTCAGCTGTGTACCAATGACTTGATCGGCACACTGCTGAAGAACACATGGCTCTCGTGGCTATTATTGTTCTCAGTCTGCACGAAATTCATTTTTAAGCTGCCAATTTACTAAAATAAATGTATTACGGACTACTCTGTCAAAACAACAGGCTCACACGCGGGCTGTTTTCCTGCCAAAGTTTGCATCCATAATCTCTGATCCGTCCATATGGAAACTGTTAAGACATTTATTCCTAATTCAGAAACCAGTAAAGGAATCAAAATTACCCTCCCAAACAAACTCATGTCTCGTGTTGCTTTTGGCTTCTCTCAGTTTTGCATGTAGGTGGTTTGTGCGTTCGTGTTCCTGTGTGTATCGCTACGCACGTGAGGTCCGACCGCAGTCCTGAAGCTCCGTCACCATTTAGCAGAATTTCAAAACTCCCCACTAGTACAGTCATTTACAGTAAGAGAGTTTTAATGAGTCACAGCGAAGGCATCAGAAGCCGCAGCTGAATGAGCATTCCTTCATTTGCTCTCTTTACCCTCCATTCTGGGTTTAACGCCGTCGCTCCCTCTCGAAAGGAGGTTAGCCAAATGTGCCCCTCCTATCCCATCATGCATGCTGTTTTCCCCCACAATGCCCTGGGGCTCTGTTCATCTGTCAGTGAATATGGTATCACTCAAATATGACCTTATAAGGTTGAAGTTGTATCTATTTCCAGCTGGGACACACTAACACAGTCTTGCTCTCGCTCCAGCATCATACAGATTTAGTAGAATAACTGGCACATATATCGTGATAGATGTCTATATCAATGTGAACAAAAGACGTATTTTCTATTATAGCAGAACAAAATTGGACGAGAAGTAAAAATACACGCACAAAAACTACGTATGACTGAATATTCACTCGACCACAATATTGACACATTATTTAATCTGTTTGTTTCACATTCAGAACATCATGTGATCACTATGACCTACAGCGTGAATTCGTCTCGGGAATTGAACTCTGTGCCAAAAAGCAACGGCAGCATCAGCGATCATCAACCTTTGCGACATCGCGGCGCAGCTCAGCGTGAGCAGACCCAGATCACGTCAGAGCGACTCGCCAGGGAACACTCAAACAAAACAGGCGTGCGCAAGAACCGACTGGACGAGTGTGTGTGACGTGTGAGAGGCCCGAAAACAAAGAGGGAAGAATCACATGGAAAAACAAATTACTCAACTTCACCTCTGTGCCTCGGAGAGTAAAGGGGCGTGCAAGATTTGAAGCCAAAGATACAGGCAGATAAACAGAGGTCATCTTTTGTTTCACACACACACCAACACGCACACTTTCGTAGAAAATATGTCAGTACCTGGACATCTATACAGCTTCCTTGCCTGTGCAATGTCTCCTTTACTGAGCCTGGTCCGCTGGCCGATAGCAGGCCGGACCCCGTTTTCATCTCTGGATGGAAGGATGGTGTCGAGGAACATCCCACTGCAGGGAGAAAGGCAGAAAACAGTGTATTCTTAGTTGCTGTGTTTGAATTGTATTTTAGGAAACAGCCACTCTGGGTAAATACTTTTCACCCCATGAGTTTAGTGTACCTCATGAGTGGAGTTGACTGGCGTGTAACTGAAGATATGGCACAGATTAGAAAGCATCATCACACGGAAAGCACGTGAAACAAAGCCGTAACTGTTCTCGCTGTCAAATCCAAACTGGTTGATTTTAAGTGGTGGAGATCAGTTTTACTGTATCATGTAATCACTTCATGTTTCTGCCAGAGCGAATGTGCTGGAAAAGCTGGAGAAACCGACATGAGCGCGAGTCAAAAAGATACATTTGGTTGGTCACAAATGGTTAAAATGATTAATTGACCCATTTTAAAAGTTTTAAAATGTGGAAAATATATATATATATATATATATTTTCACAGTGAAAACCTCCACATTTTCAAAATTGTTTTAGGAAATTTTTGAACATTTTTTGGTGGAAAAAAACAAATTAAAAAATGTTTAAGAAAATGCAGAAAAAATAACCAAAATCCAGTGAATTTCGCTGTCAAATTTGGGGATTTTTTATTTAAAAAAATAAAACTTTTGAGAGAATTTTTTCAGGAATTTTCTTCCTGAAGATTTAGCAAATTTTTATACATTTGGGGAATTTCTGGACTTTTTTCAGACAAGGCAACAATATTTTTTGGTAAGGACAACACAATGGTTAAATGATGAAACAGAAAAAAAAAGATGAATTAGAAAAAAATGCTGTTCTCTAATATTTGCCTTAGTGGGAGCAACTAAATATTTTACAGTTTCTTCATGAACCTCAGTACCCTTACACTGCAGTGTTTACAGATATTTATTACATATTTTAACCTGTGTTTGGATGTGGTGTGACAGATGACCGTTGAGAGAGTTGTTTTCAAATTGTGTTGTATTGACCTCAATGCAATGACATTAAGGACAATTTCATTCAATTATTATGAAAACATAAAGAAGCACTGATCAATTTCAAAATGAATTTTTACTCGTGGGAACTTGTCTCATGTTATCAGGCAGCAACATAATTTTATTCTAAGGTTAAGAATTGCATAAAATCTTTTGTTAAATTGTTACAATAAGATACAATGCTTGAAGCATCTTTTTTTGGTATTTTATTTGAGAATTTCAGCTCAATTCATTGTTATTTATAAAGTGCCAATTACAATTCAGATTGTCTCAAGACACTTTACAGAACCCACATGCCTGAACCCATTTTTTTAATGGAGAAATGTCCATTTAAAAAAGAAACCCCTCAAATTTTGCATTTTGTTTTTACATAAGCATAGATACAAAAAACAATCATAAAAATCTAATTATAAAATAAAAACTAAAATACGAGATGTGGGATTTTGGCATCTTTGATTCATGAGGATATTGACACAATTACAGTAGATCTAGAAGGTTTGATAATAAAATTTCACTCAAAGTGTGCCTAAATGGATTTACAAAGCACAAATATGTGTTTGCTGTTTGATTATTATGAAAGCATACTTAAGCATTGATTACAAGTGGAAGATAAGAAATATGTAAGTAGTAATATTTTGGTCAGAATAGTTTGAAGGATCACAAGTCTTTAGTTTTCTGCCTTGAGGATGTGCCAACAGACACATTTTTAGTCTGCTTGCAGTCGCCTTGGAGGTCTGTCCTGACACAGTAGATCACCATCTACACATTCTATACATACACTACTTCTCTTTTCTCATCACCACACAGACTCACAATGTATGTTGTGTGGGCCCTTGCATACTTGTAGATGCAGAAATTGGCCTTAGTGAGACAGTAGCTCAACATATGTGTCCTTTCCTGTTATATTACGATAATAAATACCAATAGGTGTGCATATATGTGTTGTTTGCACACCTTCAAATTGCAATTATACAATTTGTCAAGTCTAAATATGATTTACTAAGCCTTGTGTGGCCATGGGACACCAAAACCAACTCACTCTATACAATAGAACCGACGCTGTTTTGCATTATTGCTTGCTGTGTTGCTTTGTAAGATTCGGGTTAAGGGTTGTTTATGCAGCAATTATCTACAAAACTGAACACAAATGATGCTAAAATTGCCAAAGAAAGGCAGAATGACCCTCTCCTGCATATTTCATTTTTAACACGTTGCACTGAGCCGTCACTTGGGCGATGAAATGAGTAATGACAGTCGGTCACGGTTGGCTCTAGGCGTCAGTTCCACCCAAAAACAGTAAACCAAAAACCACCCCAAAACACAGAGAAACGCTTAAAAAACCATCAGGGTCACTGTTTCGCAGAATTATAGAGCAGAGTGTAACAGTGGAAAAAAAAAGAATTCTGACTTGGCAGATCGTGATCCTGTAAATTCAAAACATGTCAACAGACAAGACGTCGCCACCGGTTACCGTGAGAAGGTGTTCCTGGCGTAGTGCATGATGCTATCAAAATCATATGGCTCCCCGAGAGAGTTCACCTCCCCTGGCTCCATCTTGAGGAAGTTATACTCCTGGCCTGGGAACCACACACACACAGACACACACATATTTGCAGACATTAGAGGGTTCAGTTGAATCACACGTGCTCTCAGAAGTCTACACACAAATACTGTATATTATTCACAGATGTAGCATGCTCAAGCATCTTTTAAACAGTTAAGACAGAATAGAGGAGCCTTTTAAAGAGCCTTAGTTGTTGAAAGCTCTGATGTGCTTCTAAATAAAACCACGGGTCAGGTCTGATGCGCTGCTATGTGATTTGGTTCAACACCTGTCAGACTGCATCGTGTTGCAGAGAAGTGTGCTAGAGGAGAAGTGACAGACGGTCCAGGTGACTTCACAGTTATTAAATGGCTCATTCACACTTCCCCAGAGCCAGAGATGAGTGTGAATTTGGAAAGGTGCACACACATTGTCTGAGGACATTGTCTCCGCTTAGAAATGGCCTGAATGAATCTAACACAGACCCAGATGTCTCCTGGGTAATGAGTCTCACCTGGTTGGATGTTATCTCGGATGATGGTCACGTGATCGTCGCGGTCGGGCCGCGTGTGCTCGTGCCAGAAGCCGATGACGTGGCCGAGTTCGTGCACCACGATGCCAAACTTGTCACAGTTCTTTCCTATGGAGATGGCTTGAGGCCCGTTGCCGCGACGACCCACATAGGAACAGCACCTAGTAAGGATTAGCAGGAAGTTGATAGTGGGGAGATGGAGATGATATTTACTACACGTTTGGCAGTGGAAAAGAGCATCAGAAGTGCTGTATTTAATTAACAATGAACACACAAATACACACACACACACACAAACATCTTTTCAGGATTTCCTGCTCCGTACTACATCCACCAGAGGAAAAGCACCAGGATTTATTTACATACAACGCTCTGATAACGCTGCAGTTTCATAACCCAATGTGAATAAGCTGTGAGAATTCACATATTGCTGCTCACGGCGCACACACACACACACACATTCTCCTTTTCTGGTTGGCAGAGACATCCGTGCCAGGCTAACAAATCTGATTAAAGTTATCCAGCGAGCTGATTGCACGCTAAGGATCAGGAGTCACTGGAGTAGATAGAGTCTTTTCATGGAGCTTTTGCTTTGCCAGCATCGGTAACTTCAAACACACACACACACACACACACACACACACACACACACACACTATGTCTTTCTATCATTGTGGGGACTTACCATTGACTCCCATTCATATCTAACCCCTAACCCTAACCCTAACCTTAACCCAGACCAAAACAATATCTAACCGTAAAGAAACGTTTTTGCACTTCTACTTTTTTCAGTAACAACAATATGGCCAAGAAAACACTGTTTAAACTTGTGGGGACCGAAATGAGGTCCCCACAAGTGACATTGTTTTCGGTTTTCCTACAATTGTGGGGACATTTGGTCCCCACAAGTATAGCCAGCACCTGACCACACACACACACACACAAATACACACACACACAAGCAAGTACAACAAACGCCCTGTGGTTATGTTTTATTTGTGCATTTATTTATTTTCTTGCTCTGTCCTTGTCTCTTTCTCACACACACACACTGCACATCCAAGCTGCAGGGTATTTATACATCAGATTAAAGTGTCTAATCTCTGACGCAGCCAGCCAATCAGAGAACTACAGACAACTGGCATCATCAGTTAACATGCAGCTCTTTAGCTCACCTAAACGCCTGTCTGTTGTTAAATCTATAGATCAAATGAATTTCAAAGTGAACTTGTTAAGACTTATTCATGGGAGCTTATCTCATGTAACTATTGTTGAATCACAGTATCGTTAATCAATAAGCAAATATTACATCATTATTATTAATCTAAGGTTAAGCATTGTTTAAAATCTATTTTTAACTTTTCACGATAAGATAAAATGCTTGAGTTACCTTTGCTCTTTGGCTATTTTATTAGAAAAACACAAAAATGAACCATTTTTCCCATTTGAAAAATAAAACCAAACCTCTGAAATGTTGCATTTTGTCTTTACACGAGCATCAACACAAGAAGTTGTCATAAAAATGCAATTTGAAAATAAAATTAAGATTGGAAATGTCAGATTTCGGTATCTTTGATTCATGAGGATAAGGACACAAATACATGAGGTTTGATAAGAAAAGTTCACTCAAAGTGTGACTACAGTGGATTTCAAATGAAGAATCGCTGCATGGCTGGGATGGCGGATAACCCGTGCTCTACAGGTGCGACAAGTAAAAATACCAATAGACAAACAAGCAAGCAAATAAATAAATAACAAAGAATCCATCTAGGAACTCTTGGTTGGCATTTAATGATTCAAACAATCATTGAGGAAACAAACACTGGATAAAAAAGGTAATCCATCTTTAAGTAACATAATATTAAGAATTATTTTTTGAGAATTTTGGTAAACAAACAGAAAACGTATCTTCTCAGAGACCCTGAATAAGACCTGATGATAAATGTGCATCAGTCGGTTTGTTTGTTTGCCTTAAATAAAAATCGATTAAAATGAAATGAATTCATATTTTTTAGCATCTTGATACTGAACATTTGATCTTGTGAATAAAATCTGGAACACAATATTTTTTAAAAATAGCCTAAATAACAATAATGATCATAACCATATTATATATTGATATATATATATATATATATATATATATATATATATATATATGTATCAATGGGCAATATAAATCTAATTATATCAAAATAAATGTTCAAAAAAATTATGAAAAATGTAAATCGCAGGTTCTTAGACCTTTAAACAGAAAAAAAAGATCAAATCTTCACATTATTAGAAACTGGAACCAGTTCGTTTTTGGCATATTTGCTTAATAAATATGATTTAGATATAAATTTTTTTTTCATTTTACTCTAACACTGTAAATTCACAGATGTAGCTGGATATCCCTCTCCTTCAACTGTCTGCACAACAACGTCTCGGAGTGTAAAACTCTACAGCTTAAAGAGCCAGTCAGTGAAGTGTCACCGCTGTACAAACACACTCTGACCCCACCGTGCTGCCACTCGACAGAACAATGCACTTCTGCAGAGTATGAACAAAAAAACTGCACGAACATACAAACACTTAAACCCAGCGGCGTGATTGGTGGGATGGGGAAACAGGAGCAGGACAGGAAGGAAAGTGGAGCCATTGTTGAGTGACCGTGTTGTCTCTCGCCATGACAAGGTCACCGGTGGACTCTCGGTGCAAACAAAATCACGTACGATCACAGATAAACGAGGCGATCTTCCCAACTCACCCACAGGGTCTGTAAGTAAACACGATGTAGCTCTCCTCGTCCGTCTTCTCAATGAAAGTTACGCACGTCTGTTTCTCCCAGTGACGCATGGCCTGCTTGAACATGGCCCTCTGACTACCTGAAACACACACATTTTACATCCTACTTTTACACAATCACTCGTCGCCGCGTGCTTAACGGCGAGGCGAGGTGGGCAGCGGTCCAGTGGAGTTGCTTACCAGTGAAGTTTCCTCCTATGACGTAGGGAATGACTCCTCCGGGCCATATCCTCTCAGCTCGAGACGTGGCTGCTCGAGGAATACGACTCTTCACGACCTTCCCAGCCTTCCCACCTTTCCCAGTTTGGCTCTTCGGACTGGCAGCTCCCTTGCTGTCATTCTTGGGAAGAAGGTCTAGCAGAGCAGTGAGAGAGAGGGAGAGAGAGACCACAATTAAATGCACCAGTGTTCAAACATAATAAATGACGGGGCTATTGTATTGCATCGCTTCATAAATGAGCTTCCATGTTATTGGATGATGCTGCTTCTTATTCCGTGTGACCTTTCTGGGTTTTTTTCTCAAATCAGAGAGTGATAAAACTCAAACAGAAATCGCTGCAGAGGTGCAATACGCTGTTTTATTAAACATTTAATTCAAAGACGTTCGTAATGTACACTGAATGAGCGGAGAGCTAAACTGGTAACGCAAACATTCTGCAGCTCTGGATGTCACAGTGATCAGGTCATAAAGGACAGGAGCTGAGGGGAAACTTTGGCAGCTCACAAGAAGCATCAAGAAGGAAAGCAGGCTTGAACGGTCAAAGGTCGAACAATTTGTAAAGTATTAAAAACAGCTCTATCATAAAACTGATGCACTTCAGCCTGTAGTTTTTATCTGTATCGGTTATCTTGAAAAAAGTAAAATAGGCATTCTTTGAAAACCTCAATAAAAAACATTTGAATTTTGTGGCTTATATGATTAAAATCAGATTCACAATACAGTTTTTTTTAAATACAGCTGACTTTTTTTTAAAATTAATTTTCTGTACAATATTGCACCTGTACAATATTCTTACACTATGAACAATATTCTCGCTTCAGCAACTGTTATTTTACACTATTGTGTGTATATATATTCTTTTCCAGATGTATTAATATCTATACATTTTTTTCCTGTAGTTACTCTATTATTCTCTTTCTCTTAATGACACCAAAATCCAAAACCAAATTCATTGTATGTTGTGTACGTACTTGCCCATAAACCTGCTTCAGAATGTGTCAAATTCATCTTAGTTCAGGGGCCACATTCAGCCCAATTTGACCTCAAGTGGGCCAGACCAGTAAAATCAGAGCATAATAATCTATAAATAACAACAACTCCAAGTTTGTCCATTGTTTTAGTGCAAAAGAAGTACATTCTGACAATGTTCACGTTTAATGAACTATCTTTTCACAAAACATTATGAATAAACCTGAAATTTCTTAAGAAAAATAAGTGACATTTCAACAATATTAAGCCTCAGTTTATCGTTTGTGTATTACAACTTAAAAATCACAGTGTGTCTACGAAGGCACAAAACATTTAGTCACAGGTATCTGGAACTGAACAATGTAGTATTTCTCAACTTATCTAGAAGTTATTTTAACTTCCCATTTTTCCTCATCTGTGTCATAATCCTGACACACCACACCAGACAAACTAAAGTGGGAACTGTTAAGGAAGAAACTGTCTCCCTGCCTTGTAAATGTATGAAATGCATACATAAAAAATGCATAAAAGTTGTGGCAGTACATCAACAATAGGCTTCCACCAAATCAAACTCTGTCATACTGAAGCTGCTGACTCATACTGTATTGCACAATGTTCGATGTCTTTAAAGATTTTCACAGGGCGTATTCATTTTCACTTCTGTAATTTTTATACTTTGCAAAGTCGTCCCATGGGCCAGATTGAACCCTCTGGCGGGCCAGTTTTAGCCTGCGGGCCTCATCTTTTTTTTTTTTTTTTTTGAAACTTTTTATTTTTAAAGATTTTTCAAACATGAAAAACAAACAATCAAATGAACAAAAATAAAAAAGGTCACGGGATGGTCACAACTAAGAAAACATTTCAAGTAAAAGAAAAAAACAAAAATGATGTATGTCAAATAATACTGCCACAACATGAAAAGTCCAGTCATTTTTTCCAACGTCTTTTCCCTAGCTCCTCTTGGAGCCGAAGTGTGTAGGTCATACGTTCCATCAATTTTATCTGTTCTACAATGGATGTAAAAAGGTTTACGGTAGGAGGCTGCTTCTGTATCCAACACTTTGTTATGGCCTTTTTCGCTGATACCATAAAAATTTTCAAGAGATGGGCATCGTCTGCTGTAAGGTCCTCTGAAAAACACCCGCGATATAACATGGAGAAGGAACAGCTTATATTAAAGCCAAGTGTTTTAGAAATGATGTTAGTTACATCCAACCAAAAAGGTTGGATGAGTGGACAAGACCAAAATATGTGTCCATAGTCTGCCATTGTTTCCCCGCATTCTCTCCAACAGAGTGGTGGGACCACGCTGAACTTAGATTTTTGTCTAGATGTAATGAAGAAGCGAATAACTGATTTCCAGCAGAAGTCCCTCCAGGTGCCGGAGTTGGTAGATGAAAATTGAACTTCCCAAGCTTTTGTCCACATTTCTTCAGTTATTGTCATGTTCATTTCTTTTTGCCATTTTTGTTTTATGTGAGTTGTTGAGTCTGCTTTAAGTGTTATTAGACTACAATAAAGTTTGCTAATGAGACCTTTAAGACTTATTTGTATGCATTAGCAAAGATATTAACCAATAGGGAAAGTTTTAGAATTTTACTGCTGGCCTCATCTTTAACACCCCTGACGTACAGAATCATTGGGGACAAGCAGTAAAATTTAACAAACCACCTTGCTTCATTGTGAATGTTGCTGCAATAACAGCAACAATAGACACTCCAAATACTTCTCGTAGCAATTTATTCAGATTTAAAGGGTGATTTCTTGGGAAGAAAAAGACCTCAACTGAACTGTTGCTGTGCAGACAGATTCAGAAACATGAAGCATAAAATTGCCCGTTTTATTTAATTATTATCGAAGAAAATGAAACAGTCTGACTGCATATATCAGCACGGCCATGGAGAACGCACATGCAACAGCTGTCCACTTTTAGTTGATAATGTGAACATATCTTCATTATATTAACTACAAAACATATTTACTGTATTTCACAGTATGCATGGCTGCAGTTGCAAGCAGGGACTGAACCACAAGCATCAATACAAGAACTTATAAAAATTGTATTACGGAATAAAGTCTAAAATTGGAAATATCAGACTTTGGTGTATCTTATACTCATGAGGATCATGGACATAATAAAATCTATGACATTTGCTAATAATATTTCAGTTAAAGTGTGCCTAAATTGATTACAAATGAAGAATCACTGCTTGGCTCTGACGGCTGATAACACATGAGGAGTTAGAAGCAGAGTGGTCTAACCCACAATAAAAATGGACTGAGTTTTATTTAATTTGTGTAATATTTTATGGTCTAGATTTCAGTGGCAAAGCAGTCTAACCCACAACTAAATATAGTGTTACAGTGGCACTTGCAATGTTAGACCATTCTTGAAAACACAAAATTTTGAACCGATTTTTCTTGAAAACTACAGAAAGTGGGTTAGACCATTCTGCTTGCAGACCCTTCACATGTGCCCTGTTGGTCCATCCATCCATTCTCTGTACACCGCTTTATCCTCACTGGGATTGCAGGGGGTGCTGGAGCCTATCCCAGCTGACTCTGGTGAAGGCAGGGGACACCCTGGACAGGTCACCAGTCTGTCACAGGGCTACATATACAGACAAACAATCACTGTGCCCTATTGGTGCGACAAATACATATGCAAACAAACAAGCTAGTAAGTAAGTTAATAAATAAATGGAGAAGACACATGCAAGGGATTATGTGAAAATATCTCCAGATTATTTACTAGAAAACATCTTACTGTATGTTACTGTACTCTAGCATTGAAATGTTTGGGATCACTCAGACAATTTCATGTTTTCCATGAAAACTCACACTTTGATTCATGTGCCAGGGTTTCTGCAGAATCAGCCAGTCAAATTTGCTATTTAATGCCTTTTTAATGCTATAATGTAAAAATATTAATGCCATGAACGTGAACTTGACACATTACATGGGTTTGGTTTTTTGTAAGAGATTATTTTTCTATGAAAACTGTCCCTACATTTCACTATTTCTGAATCCAGAAACCACCCCTGACCACCAACGGGCTGCAGTCATTCTCTGAATTCCACATTTTGAGCCATTATTGCTGGAATTTGCATATCCCCATTTCCCAGCTCTCCTCCACCTGGTCCAGCCTGCCGGCCACTTTAAAAACATCCAGTTTTTGGCAACTGTACCCGACCAACCGGAACAATTATTGCAATGCTTCGGTACGTTTGGCAGATGCTTATAACTGATGAATCACAGTCTATAATTACATATTATTATATTATTGTCAAATATTTTTCTTGAAAACTGCAGAAAGAATTTTTAATGCCACAGAGAATCAGATTTAATTATTTTTAATGCCTTAGGCACTTAGTTTTCGCAAAATCAACTTAATGATTATGAATGCTTTTTACTGCCCTGCAGAAACTCTGTGAGCTAACATAATTGCACAAGGGTTTTCTAATCATCAATGAGCCTTTCAACACCATTAGTTAACACAATGTAGCATTAGAACACAGTGATGGTTGCCGGAAATGTTCCTCTGTACCCCTATGGAGATATTCCATTAAAATCAGCCGTTTCCAGCTAGAATAGTCATTTACCACATTAACAATGTCTAGACTGTATTTCTGATTCATTTCATATTATCTTCATTTTAAAAAAAATGCTTTCCTGTCAAAAATAAGGACGTTTCTAGTGACACCAAACTTTTGAACGGTAGTGTAAGTCTGATCGTTGTTGTAAGCAGGGACTAAACAGTGGTACCAAGAAGATCGATTACAAAATGTTTGGGAAACACTGTCTACTGTAAGGAACGTAACTGAGCTAAATAAGTAACAACAGACAGTGGTATGGTCCATAAAACCATGTGTTTTGAAGCAGAAATCAAAGCATGAGGTGTATTCAGATTTCTTACCAAAGCCAAATCTACGTATTCTTTCCAGCAGCAGGTACAACGATCCTCTCTTCTTCACAGTTTCGTGTTCCTCCAGGCCACCTGATGCACACAAGAGCCAAAAAATCAAAACACAAACAATGCATGATAAATGCCGATATCCTCTGGTGGCCTCCTGTCTACTTCCTTCCTACTCAAGCTGCTGCACTCTGCAGCTGAAGGCTAGCGGGAGAGTTTCAGAGGAAACTGAGAAAGAGAATTGCACGGCGATTATGCAGTGAGAGTGAGATGCCGAGTCCACTCACCAGACGTGTGTCCCTGTCGGGAGTGTGTGTGCATGTGTGTGTGTTGTGTCAGGTCTATCGTCCTGTCGATCTGGAACATGCGCAGGTCCTCCTCATCTAAAGCGATGTCGCCCCAAAATACAGCTGGAAGAAAGAGGAGAAAAGTCTTAATTATTGTCACCAACCATTATCAACATGTCTGTCATCATTTCTGCCATTCCTGAAAAAAATCCGGATTTCCAATACTAAAGCAAAAAAAAACAAAAAATTTGTCTTCATTCTGCTTGGAAAAACGAGTGTGCTTGCCATTTGTGTGCACTGTTATGCAATTTACATACACAATCTAGATCGCAGGTCCCTATAAAAGGAAACATATTTATGTACTTTTGAGGGTTCAGAGAAGTTCTACTAAGGTAACTCCACGTGTGAAAGGTGTGAAAATCAAGTGCTACCCTGTAAAAAAAACCTTCTTCAGACTTTGTGCTGTACAAGCCAAGAATGTGTGGCATTCTTTAAATTAAGGATATTTTGTACAACTATAAAGCAGTGACTTGTGGTAATAGTGAAATTAGTGCTATTGTAAACAGGTATACAGTACCAGCCAAAAGTCTGGACGCACCTTCTGGTATATACCAGAAGGTGTTTAATAATAATAGATTAATACTGGATTGGCGGTTAGCACTTTCACCTTGCAGCTACAAGATCCCCGGTTCGCGTTCTGGTCTTCCCGGGGTGTTTCTGCATGGAGTTTGCATGTCCTCCCTGTGCATGCGTGGTTTTCTCCCGGTACTCCAGCTTCCTCCCACAGTCCAAAAACATGCTGAGGTTAATTGGTAACTCTAAATTGTCTGCAGGCGTGAATGTAAGTGTGATTTATGTCTCTATGCGTAGCCCTGTGATAGACGGGTGACTTGTCCAGAGTGTCCCCTGTCTTCATCCTATGTCAGCTGAGATAGACTTCAGCCCCGAATGACCCTAATGAGGATTACGTGGTGTATAGATAATGGATGGATGAATGGATGGATGAATGGGTGGGGGGATGGATGGATGGATGGATGAATATTAATACTGAAGACATAACTGTGAAATAACACATATGGAGTTATGAAGCAAACAAAGAAGTGTAAAACTAACCAGAATATGTTTTATATTTTGACTCTTCAAAGTAGCTCCCTTTTTTTTTTTTAGATGACAGCTTTGCACACTCTTGGTATTCTCTCATATTTGAATCATGTGCATAAATGTGTCTGGGGTCTTATGGTTCATGCACAGTGGTGTTTTTACAACATGCTGTTTCCCAGTATCTTGACAGTGATGCTACCAGCATGTCACTAGATGATGTGATGATGACAGGTGCTTTACCTTCATCAAACACCAGTCCTGTAGAGGCATCAGGCCAACATGGTGGCTCAGTCACAAACTTTCTCTTTTGTCGTGGAAACAGTTCAGCCAGATGTATTTCTGAGAACATTTGAGGTGAGAAATAAACTGCTGAATCTGTCCTCGTAGTTCAACAATGGCCAGTTTAGAGGTTTAAAACCGCTCGATGTGCCTCATTTGCATAAAGTAGTCGAAACCTCAACATGCAGTCAGCCAGCGGACACGATGCTACCAGAATGCAACGTGGTCCATTCCACATGGACAATGAATGGAGGGCGTTAAAGTGATGGGTCCTGTGGACACATACCATTCAGTCAGAGAGAGGATTTCTGTCTACTGTAGCTTTAAGCAAGACCACTGTCATCTTCTAAACCACAGTCTGATTCTAAAAAGTCTGACTGTGGTTGTACTGGAGTAGCTTCCAGGTGTGAACGTGTCTAACTCTGTCAGTGTGATCAAGGCATTCTAGAAAGCAGATGGAGAAAAGGTTAAGTGATTTTTCAGGCTGGTTTCGGTTGGTTTAAGTTCTAATTGACCCACTCAGACCTCCAGTGCAGAAGTCCTTGATTAGGTAAAAACAATGTGCCCTTGTAAACCGTCGGCAAGCTACAGCAGTTTTCACACGTACCAGGAAGGAAATCGGCAGCATCTTATAATATTGGAGTGATCACATAAATCAAATCTTCTGGCAGCACTGTTAAACGTTCTATTATAGTCCCACTCACTCCGATCAGGCATCTGAAATTCCTCTGAAATTCAGATGCAGAAATTTGTGCCTGATATCAGCTGCAGCTCAGAGCAGCTTTGTCGGAAACACACACACATACACACATACACATACACACACACACACACACAGTCAGCAGTCCCCAGTGGTCTTACCATGGTCCGATATCAGGCCATGTGTAAGCCATTTTTCAAAAGCGACACTCCCACTGCTGTCCTCCTCCACTGCTCCCTCCCTCCCTGCCTTCTTGGACCACTGCAGCCTCTCTAACATCCTCCTATCCTCCCTCTTCCCATACAAACACAGACATTTTATCCATATTTATCATATTCCTGGGGTAGTGGTTGCTGTCGTCATTCCTCCATGCTCATATTGAAGATTGATCATCATAACTTGACTCCAGTTTGAGAGATGGTGGACAAAGTTTATAGTCCTCATTCAAACCAAAAGTAAAAGCTAAATTATTGTTTTGAAAAGTGTGAACTTATCCTTTAATGTGTGCATAGTGCTTCACTCTAATCCAGTAATTTGCACTGTGGACAAAAGAGGACGTAGAAACTCAGAGTTTGTAAAACACATGTTGGTCAAGTATCCATCCATCCATCCATCCATCCATCCATCCATCCATCCATAAAACACACATCTAATCTGAGTGAAAAGCTTCTCTAGAGCGTTCAGGATTTCAGGTTGGGGTTTACATTTCAACTAGATAAGTACAGGAGTAGCTTTGGGAAAACTTTGTGAAAGTCCGGACCTGAACACAATAGAGAATCTCTGGAGAGACTTGAAAATGTCTGCGGACTGACGCTCCTCATCCAACCAGCTTAAGATAAACAAGTAAAAGGATATAGGTGTAGTAGCTGTTGCTTGAGTTCCACACACACAGACACACATTACTCAGTATCAAGAATGTAAATTCTACGTTGGTTATTCTGTACTGTTGGGATCTCAACAGGACATTGTAAAATTGAATAAACAAAAGATGTTAAAACAATTTTGACACTTCAGAGAAGAGCGACTAAACTAGTTCCAGGTGTGAAAGATGTGAAAATGATTGAAAGTGTTTCTCTGTAAAAGAAAAAAGTTCTTCAGACTTTGTGTTATACAAACATGGAACGACCTTGGAGAGAATGTAATGTAGCATCCTTTTAATTATTCTCTCAACTAAGGATAATTTGTACAAATAAAAAGCTAACTTTTGTGAAATCAGTGCTATTTTAAACGGGTATACTTTGGAATTGTTTTGTTAAATTGTTCATTGCAGCTGGAAAGTCTGGTGTGGAGGATGTTAATGTTGTGCTCGAACAGAAAAACTCTGAAACTCTGCCACAAACAATAAAAGAAATAAAAGTGTGTCAAGCTTTTAGAATAATTCCAAAGAAGGCTTAAGGTTGATGTATACTGTATATATTAACCAGATAATTAGTGAAAAGGCTGAACACATTTTTATTTTGGATAAATTCACAAGTCAATCCAAAAAATTGCCTTAATGAAAAAATATGATGAATAAAAGTGAAAACGTTTCTATGAATGAAATGTGGAAAAAAAAAGAAAATCATAGTTTATTTACTTTCTATGAACCACATCAACAAGGAAACATGGTATTCAGTGTGTCAGGGAATACAATAATTTGAATTTTAAGGCATAAGCGCTCAGTCTACAAGCTACCTGCAGTAATATATTTCACACTTACTTGGTGGCGTGCATGAAAACACGTGAACAATGCAAAAGCTGCACAACTGCTCTCTAAAATATGAATTTTCTGCTCAATCTTAATCAAAAAAACAACTCCTTCACCTGCCTCGGCTCATTTTCTACTACATTTATGACTGTCACTCACTATATATGCTCATAAAAATACTAATATATATGTTAGCGTTTCTATCACACACCTCTTAGCATCGCACAAACCAAGTCTTGGATCCCACTCGGTTGCTTTTTTTGCCGCTCCGTATCCACAGTACATCTCCAGCTGCTAACAATGAACAACTAAACGATAACGATCGCTACATGATTAGCCAAGCGCAGTTATTGCCCTCCGCAGGGACTTAAGACACTAATACATTAACAATGGCATGGGAGAAGCTTGTCTCTTAGCTAATCACGATTGCCACTAAAGGAAATGGGGGTCAGGGTGCCATTGTGCTCAACTTCGCACTATTGTTGGAGTGAGGAGCGAACCACAATGACCACAGATTTACGAATAACAACATCAGATACAGATGGGGAGTGTTTGATGTCTGTATTAATACTTATTATGGATCCATTATGCGATACGCCTGCACTGTGTCTGAAATTACTGAGAGAAAAGAAAACAGAAGAAAACCCAGATCAGCTGACTGATATCCTTTTAACATCTGTAGATTAAATATGAAACAACAGCTGGCAACTTATTCACTTACCTTAGTCGAGCGTAAAGATAGGGAATAGGTGAAAACAGTAAAAATGTGGACATGAATAAGCATTAAGCATTTATCAAAGACCATACTGCAGGTATGGTGACAGACTTTATCACCTATTGGCCTGGCTATCTGCATTCTAGCTCCAGCGAATTTTAGTCAGTTGGAGAGCATTTCCAGCAGCTTGTTTTGTGCAGCCAAAGCACAAAAATATTCAGTTTACGACCACTTAAGATGTACAGTAAAAGTATCCAAAACGTATACTTGAGAATCTGGTAACGTTTCTGTCGTTCTGTAATTAATCTAAACTACTACTATAATTATTACAAGGAATTTCCCATGCAATGCAAGTCGACATTAACCTGCTGGTTGCTGATATGGGTTCACTTTGCAGACTTTCAAAGGGTGCATGGTTCCATTCAAACTGCATCGATTCTCATGTGAAACAGAAAACACACTTGACTCCTGCGGATATTTCCAACAGGCTGGCAGTGGCTTCGCATTTTTTTACAGGAAAATTGCAGCTGATTACAGATTGAGCTGCAGCACCATGTCAGTGTGATTATCCCTGTGGTGCAGACAGAGCACGGGATTTCTAGATGATTTAGAACTTCTCCCTGTGTTTGGGCAAAGTCGATGGAAAGCATGTTAAGATTAAAGCAGCACCAGAGTCTGGCAGCAATTACAACTCTTCCACTGACGAGTTAAACAGGTGTGGATTACGAGGAATCTCCTCACACAGTCTATCCTCATAACAAGCATTCACTTTAAGAACAATTAGGTTTTGTGGTGCACTTGTACTTTTTTTTTTTCTCATGATTTTGGGCGGTACAGATTGTCAGAGATGGGACTGGCTGACAAATTTGTGCACTATTGCAGGCTCTTTTAGACACACAGACGTAAAAAAGTACGATCAGGCTTTAAGATGGATTTATGGTCCTATGTTGGTGTCCGTTTGTACACCTCTCTGTATAGGACTGTAAGAATTAAACTAAAGTAAATGCTACAAAGACACGCTTTCATTCAATTCCAAAATCACCTCAACAGAGCATTCCCTCTGTGATGACACTGTGGAATAGTGGAATGCTGATTGATTGAATTCTTTATTTTTAACAATGCAGGTGTTAAATCGTGCAGCTGTGACTAATGCTCTCCTATGTTGATCCATCACTAACTACAGGCTAAAAGTGTGGAATCAACTTGAAGTTTCTGTTCTCAATGTCTTTCTTAAAAATGTAAAAATAATAAAACCAGTATGAACTCAATGGATCCTGAGGTATGTTTATGGCATTATCAGACTTTGTTCTCACTGATTCGCACCATTTTCCTCAATTTACCTTTATATAAATTGATGTTACCAGACAATTACTGAATAAATGAGATTCACGAGAGTCATAATGTTCGTGTAAAAGTAAAAAACAAATCACAGTTCGCATTATTTACTTTAGCTCTTTGGCTTTTTAAAATGTGCATACAAAAATCCCAATAAATCTCAGCTGTGTCTATATCTCTATAACTACCAAAGAAATTACTAGAAAGAAACAGTTGAGTAGATAAACAAGAGTACAGATACAAATAATAATTATAGTTAAAATGTATTCTGTTGAGTGCCTTTTTATATAACAATCATGTTTATTTTGTTGCAAAGTATACCAATGAAACCATGATCTGTTTTGTACAAATTTGATCTTCCTTCCAAACCTTTGGCCTGCAGTGTAGTTACACTGCACAACAAAAGCAAAACGGCCAACAACAGCACAAAGGCTAAGTGGAGCAGCCTTTATTTCCTCTTGGTCTACATGTTTTTTCCATCAAATGGCAGCAAACAGCTGCAACAGGTAGACAAGCGTCTGCAAAGCTCTGCAGAGCAACAATACAGTAGTTACAGCAAGATGTCACGCAGCTCGTGCAGGTGCAGCGCTGAAAGAGGTTTTATGAGGACAAACCAGATTTCTTTTGATGATGTCATGATTAATTGGTACCAATAAAGCATCTGGAAAGTCAGATATTTATACAACAATGACACAAGCAGGACAAACTTTGCAATATAATTAAAATCTTGTCTGGGTTTTTACTTAGGAGCTTTTTAAAAAGGCTGCATTAAACTGGTTGAAAAGCGGAGCAACCAAAACTGACATCTACGTATAAAAGTGGTTTATTTGAATCTGAAGAAGTGGATCTGGGTGTGACTTTCCCATGTAAAGTCGCAAAAATAGCAGTAACGCCAGCACTCATTTAAGATGTGGTCTGAAAAGGCCTGTTCACGATTGTTATACTGACACCAAATTGCACTGTGGGTGACAGCTTTCTGCTGGCACTCCACTCTAGTGTGTCCTCTGAGTGATACCAGAGTGAGCCAGAAAAAGAACCAAAAATATGAGCAAAAAATTCCACTTGCACCTAAAGAACCTGCACCAGCGAAAGGTCGCAGTGAGATTTTTCACACAAGCACAGACCGGATCACATTGCAGCTGCATCAGAAATGATATTCCCCTCGCTTTTGTTTCTATTTGTGGGACAGTGTGTTTGCGACAGTGTCCTGAGAGTATACCTCTAGTAGTTTCAGATGTTTCAGAACAGCACAGGAAACTACAAGGACTGAAAATTTTCCAGAGAAAAGGAGCTGACACAAGCAGAGATACAAGGCGAGAACAGAAGGGAGAGTACAGTGGTAGTAAGTTTGGTCCATTGATTGTTGGGGTCTTGTTAATCCATAGAGATACCATAAATAGCCCAAAGTCAAGCCTGGAGGGTGAGGAGGGTGAGGAGGGTGAGGACAGAGAGGCAGGGAGATGCAGGAGGAGAGGTATTGATCCAAAAACCCCAGGTTGTCCCGGGAGACCTACATCATGCTGACCAGGGCCTTACTGTTCGCCCTTCAGCAGGGGCACTGCAGCAAACACACACTCCGGTGCAACGACACACACACACACACACACACACACACACACGAGTAATGCACCAAACACAAACTGAGAAGCAAACTATCTTCATGTGCATCCAGCTCATCTCACCACGCTGGCGGTCGGCGAGCAGTTTGTGTCGTATCGATCGGGTTCACACAGAGACACGACTAACGATGGCTTTCTACAAGTTCACTGCAGACCGACAACAAATGTCCAACAGCGTAGAATCAGCTCAGGGTGATCACGTGTGTGTGTGTGTGTGTGTGTGTGTGTGTGTGTGTATACCATCATGCAGTTACAGATACTGAGCTGTTGCTGGTTTACACCCACAGAGAGAAGATCAGCCTGATTCAAAACTTTTTCACTACTTGAATGTAATCTGTTGAATAATGAATAACACAGCAGCAATGAAATTAGCATTTTAATTAAAAATAATTCAGTTTGTAATTGTTGAAGTGACTTGAATTTTCATTTCTTAATATTTCTCATAATTACCAATACTAAATTTCTCTCCAAATGTATTTTTTTCACCTGCATGAACATTTATGGTTACGACCACCGTATGTTTGTCCTTCTGTGAATCTGTCTGTGTGCAACATTATTCAAAAAGAGATTAATGGATTTGAATGGAATTTTCAGGGAAGGTCAGAAATGACACAACGACCACCTCATTGGCAGTGACGCGGCTTGTAGGTTTCTGTATCATTGCGAGATAGCGGTACAGCGTCACTGTAACTATGACAAGTGAACGTACGATCATATGATTGCAATCCTACTAAAAATCTATGGAAAGGACTGAGGAGCCTTGGTGGAGTATTGCGCTCTCTGTGTTTTTCTTATGATCACCCAATAGCACAGTCTTTATTGACGCAGACAAAAACAAAAGGACAATCTCTGTTGAAATTTGTGTAGGGTTTTTGTATTAAGATCTGAGGTTCCCAAAATAACAGTTCCACAAACCCATAATCCACGCTATTATTGAGGTAGTTGAAGTATACAAAAGTTGTGTGTAGCTGCACACACAAATAGATCCATCCAAAACCAGCACGAAAGCATGAAAGTGCCCAACAGCCCATCAACTAATAGTAATCTCAAATTAGTGGCAAAATACATCAAAGTAATCTAGATGTGTAAACTGTAGCACTGAGTAAACATACACAGTAGACATGTGTGTGTTTGTGTGTATCCAGCAGCAGACTCCAGTGTTCTTTCTGTCACGTGCAAACTTACATTTAAACATCAAACTCACTTAATGAGATGTTTGCAGCCTGGCAAGTGGACTCCGGGTTAAACTTTGGAGACAGCCGCTCAGAGACGATGCTCCCTGTTTAGATGTGATCTATACTGATGAATAATTGATAGATTGATGGATTTCTGGAAATCATTTTGCAACCCCAGTTTAGTGAAACACTGATTTAGATTTGTAGAAATTTGAAGAGGTCACAGTTCACGTGTTTCATGTTTAAATATATCCACATTTCTGAACACAATATACACATGAATAGAAAGGCAAAAGTTCTGTTTGTCCTTTACTGTATTAGTATTTGCGAAGAATTCAGTAGCTTTTGCCGTCCTTTTTGACATTTGGCAAACATTACAGTACAATACAGTAGAGAATTATGCACTGCTGAGTTATGCGCTCATGCTGGACTCACTGGGGTGTATCTAACACAAACACACAAAGAACACAAGCACACACACCTCTCTAAGCTCCTCATTAAGCAAATATAAGGTCACACTGTAGGTGGGCTAAGATGTGTGTGTGCATGTGTGAGAACATGTGCACGTATGTGAGCACTTCCACTTGTGTGACATTATTATTTCGTACATAGCTGTGGCTGTGAACCTACTGTAATATTAAAAAGAGATTATCTCGGCCCTGTTTGAGGATTTTCTGCGAAAGTAATCATTGTTCAAGCCGCTTGATCCACGTTAACTCTTTCCAAGCAACAGCAGGTGCTGCAGTTCGAGCCTACTGTACACCGACAGTGTGGAAAAACAGTCATGATGAGGCAAGGTACCAAATATGTAGGCCCCAGAACTGTAAGATGTGGCGTGCTTTCCAGCTGAGCAGGCCATTAAGTTGATGCTCCACCCAAACATGTTTTCTCCCATGAAACACTCAACCCTGGAAGATGGAAATGTGACTGTGAAACATGTGTATGTTACACTGAACAGAGGCGGTGGTCAAATGGGATTTACAACACTGGAAATCAAGTATGACAGCATGCATCCAAACCTCTCCTGCAGGCAGACTGCTGCAGTCATTTCTCCATGATATGTCTGAATATGCCACTAATATCTAAGGCATCTATTCCAATACATAACTTTGTCAAAGTTGTGCAAATTTGTGCAGCTCTTTCATTGATAAGAACTTCTCTAACAAACTTCCAAGGTTGCATTTGGCTCAGAATGGGCCTTTGGGAGGTGATTACTCACAACAGGAAGCATATTTGAACTGCCTTTAGTGAATGCAATGACTCTGCTGTGTTATTTGACTGAATTCTTGGCATTTTCCTGCAATTTCTGGTAATTTGAAAATCAAAATGGCTACTATGGAGTAAATAAAAGTCCAATTAATAAAGCTGGTTTTAAAAATAAACTCCAAAAAAAAATCACCTATTTTTGTCTGTTGAACTTTTCCTTACTCATCCAAATGCATATGTCAAAATATACGTATGTAGATTCACCATTCCTGGTATGTTGTCTTTACAAACATTTCATATTATATCTTTCTTTTACCTTATCTTAATCTTGTTTCATTTCATTTTTTGATGCCCTGGCACATCACTCAAGCATTCAGTTTTTAAATAAGCCCAAACATCAGACCTCATGTAGCCTCAGTCAGTATCACCAGACCACCTGGTCTAAAACTCATGTACTTCTTTTTATCTGTGATAAATTATTACTGCCGATCATTATTTGTTGTTGGGTCATGGCCTTTTTTTTTGTAGGACAAAATCTATTTTTTAGGATGATTCAAAGTGGGAGCTTGTGTTGTGTGTTTTGTTGGCTCACAATGTGTTGTCTATGTGTATTTTTGTATGTATTGTACAGTGTATTCTGTAATTTTATGATTTGCATGTATTGTGTTGACATGTTGCATTTTGGTGTTGTCACTAATGGAATTATGAAGACCTCAGGAAGAATAGCGGCTGCTTTGCATGAAGTTAATAGGGATCTTATTAAACAAACAAATGCGTTAAACTAAAATCAGATTTCAACTCAACTATAAGTGACCTAAGATACAGCAGTTATGAGCAGAGGAAGAGCAGGACCTTAGAAATCTTACAGCAGAATGCACGAGGATTCAGATCTAAGTCATGTGTGTCGTCATGTTTCTTAAACTCTAGAAATGAAACACTCTGAACACACAGATAGACAGTGGAGACACTGAAAATACAACTGTCTCTAGAAAAGAACACAAACATGTGGACAGTTGGATAAGTTATTCAAATTTCCTCTCTACAACATCTGTGCGTGGAGATTACTGCATTATTAAGTTTGCAGGAAAATCATGGTTACACCTAATAAAAAGCCAAAAACTTGCAAATCTATCACAATAAAACTCAGATGTGATACACACCCATGTACCATCCTGAACCTCCATTAAGGTCACACTCTTCTCAAACATTCAAACTGCACATAACTTCTGCATTGTGTTAAATCACAGGGACGCTAAGCTGGATTATGCCACATGAATTGTCTCGGCGGATGTTTTGTCACTATAGTGGAGCCCAAAATCACAGCTGTGAAACCAAACTGTCCACAGTTTTTGTCTATTGTGGAGCAAAGCATAACTTTAAGTAGCACTTTAAACTGAAACTGCCCATTTCCAGCCTTCTCCCTGAGGATTTAGGACGGAATAATGATGAGCTACTTCACTTTGTAAGGTGTTGGAATGTGAAGAGATGCTGGAGTCTGCGCCGTCACTGGTCAAAAATGTACTTTTAGAAAAAAAGAGGGGGAAAAAAAAAGAAAAATGTAGATGTCAAGTCCAAATTCAAAACAGCTCACACCCTCCGGCAAGCATGTTTTTAAGAAAGAGACAGAAAGTAGAGGAAATAATCTCATCTTTATGACATTAGATTAAAGAATCGAGAACTAAACGCTGTGTTAGCGTGAGTGACTGATTGCAAAGGAAGCTGAATGAAACCATTACCAACTTTTCAAAGCTAAGATTTGACTCTGAAATGACAAACATCCACTAAAAACACACACAGTCTAATTATATATTTTTACAGACATAAATCACAGCCTCAGACAATGACAAAGGCCAAGACACACACACCTCTACAGTGACACATTGCTGTGTTTACCTCCGACACAGTGTGTGTGTTTGTCTACAGATTAGAATAAGTGCAGTGTCTTTATGCACGAGCACAGTTTCAAAATAGATAACATCTGAAACAACCTGTAAATGAGGCTTGGATTGATCGTATACATATCCAGTTAACAGGAGATCCCTGTCAAGCTTTTTTAGTTACAGATTTTTTGGTATATCATTTAACATGACAAACAGTTGGGACGTTATGTCCTAATTGAAGGAAAAACAACAGAAAACAAAATGATTAAAAAGTGCCAGGGATGTGGAGATAATGTCTGTATGAAGTAAAAGAGAGACTAAATCATGCAGTTTTAAAATGTTTCAATTACTTTGCAAAAACAGTGATTGAATTTAGACAATTATAATACTGGGAGCAAAGTAAAAACGAGCATCTGCAGCTTCAGAACAGCTGCACATTTAAAGAGCACTCCAGCTCATAGAGTAAAGCAGATAACAGGCAAAGAAATGTTTGGTATGAGACAGAATAACATAATATCCTATGATACACATACTCGGAGCTAATCGCTTTACTGTGACACTCGGATTGCTCTCCAGTGGGTCATGGGTTTGGCCAGACATTTGGACGGGACATCAGGGTGTCCTGGGTGTGCACCCGAGGTACAAGAAGCCAACAGACCATTACATACACAAACATCCGATGAAAGTTAGGTAACACAGAACAGAAATACGTTTGTGGGGATGGTGGACAGCAACACTCTGTAGGTGCTGTTGCATAGCTTCAGTTACTTTAAGACTAATTTCTTTAAGGTTTGATTTCAGCACAATTACTGTGAGAAATGAGTTCCATAGTCAGATTACAGTGAATAACTTCAGTGATGGAATGAAATCTGACACAGATAGCTTCAAGCTGGAGAATGTTTGCATCGAGAGAAAGCGTTCTCCATTACACTATTAGATATCATGGGCTGCACGGTGGAATAGTGGTTAGCACTTTCGCCTTGCAGCGAGAAGATCCCTGGTTCGCGTCCCGGCCTTCCTGGGATCTTTCTGCATGGAGTTTGCATGTTCTCCCTGTGCATGCGTGGGTTTTCTCCAGGTACTCCAGCTTCCTCCCACAGTCCAAAAATATGCTGAGGTTAATTGATTACTCTAAATTGCCTGTAGGTGTGAATGTGAGTGTGATTGTTTGTCTGTATATGTAGCCCCGTGACAGAAAGGAGACCTGTCCAGGGTTTCCTCTCCCTTCATCCCCCGCAACCCTAATGAGGATTAAGCGGTGTATAGATAATGGATGGTTGTCATTTTTTTGAAATTCACTGGATA
Source organism: Acanthochromis polyacanthus (assembly GCF_021347895.1). Lineage (NCBI taxonomy): Eukaryota > Metazoa > Chordata > Actinopteri > Pomacentridae > Acanthochromis > Acanthochromis polyacanthus. Next base: position 34,771,693 of record NC_067115.1, on the reverse strand, counting down.
TTACATACTTATTTTTGGATTTGTCATAATGGCAAAGCACTAAATGATGGTACAAGCCCCTGTATGCAGAAATTTCAAATTTTTTCACCGTATTTAGATGAGAGTAAGTACACACGATGAAATGTGATGCTAACTAATAATAAAAAGCATGTTTTAATAATCAAAAACTCAATACGTACACAATGCATACAGCGGGATCCTAAGCAAAATCTGTCACATTTCCACATAAAGCTGGAAGTAATCAGAAAGTTTGAGGATTCAGAAACAGTTGAAAACAGAAGATGTTCTGAAATGTAATTGAAAAAGAGATATTTCAGATTCTGCAGTACTTCTAGATCAACAATCAACCTGAAGCTGCTTTGCGGCATTGATCATCTTAACTCCTTTGTGCAAAATGTCAGATTTCCTTGAGTTAAATCTTCCCATTAAATGAGCATTCAGATGACACTCAGATGTGTTTTAACTAGTCAGCAGAAGGTTGTTGTAGTAATCGTTGAGCTGTTACAATCAGACTGTGTCTTAATATTCCAGTAGCTAACCAGTATTGTGATAATGGCAAACATAGCAGAAAAACTACGCAAAAGTGTTGAACACTCGCATTAACGTGACTCCTCACTGATCACGGAGAAGTAGCACTCCATTCTTTGGGTTTGCATCTTTGTAGAGAAGCATTCATTCTGCAGCAGGATAACGAGTCAAACACACCTAAAGGCTTCCACTTGAAGACCAAAGACGACCAAAGAGAGCTGACTGTATTAGACTTTCCTCCACTGCAAACCTGACCTCAACCTCACTGAGCAATTCTCTGAGCTTTCCAAAACTGACAAACTCAGACATTCCTGACATCACAAGAAGCTTTTTGGAACGTTTATGCTGGGACAAGATGCATTATCAGATTCTAAGGAACCAATGGATTCCAATGCAGCTGTCGTTAAAGCAAGAGGGAATCAGGCCAAATAACAGATACTCTGAAATAAATTTTGTAGAGATTTAGGATAGAAAATGTTACAGAAGCTTCCACAAGACTTTTTGACCCAACACAATGTGAAGTTTCTGTGAACATTCAGAAAGTCTGAACCAGCAGCTACATACGGAACAGATGGAAACGTCTTGAGCCAATTCCAGTGAATCTAGCAGAAACAATGTCTACGGAGCAGTTAAAACTTCCGGTGTAACCACTTCTGTTCACTGAGTGGCCTTTCAATGTTGTGGCCATTATATAACATTATTTGGCAAAGGACGTTCCTAGCTAGTTAGTAAAAACGATGTTGGAATGTCTGAAATGGCTTTCAAATGCCAAAAAAAGTAGCAGTTGTTTGGTTGATTTGTACACGCAATGTTATCCTGGCACACAGTAAACACTTGTTCCCTCAGAAGCTTAGTTTGAATTAAAATGCTTCCCTAGCAGGTGTCAATGGTTGCAGGTAGGCTTTGACCACAGCTGGGTTCCGACAATAAAGACAGAAATTTGACTTTGGAGAGAAGGTGCCTTTTCCTCAGCCATGAATGGGTGTATGTGAATAGTTTTGGGTTCTATAAATACCATCAGGAAAAGCTAGGTGACATAAAAGCACCCAGACATTTAATAATTGAGCAATGCGTGGCAGGTGGGCGGAGAGATGGCGGTGCTGACTCATGGCTTCTGCAGCTCCGGAACAATGACGCTCCAGAACAAACAGTCGGCTCTCGGCACGACCGCAGAGTTTGTGCTGAGGCGGGAATCCTGAGGAAGACTTCGGAAGCTCAGTGGCAGCAGCACTCTGCTCGGGAAAATCCTGTTTAATATAATATGAGTGAGACCACTTGCTCCCTCGCTAACACACACACACGCATGACGCAGCCACAGTGTCAAACGCACACATTCGCACGTTGCTCTAGTTTCCTTCCTACTGAGGAATGGGGGAAGGGGTGAACGGTAGCGGCAGCTCGCTGTCACGACATGGTGGGCTTCGCTCTCCAAATGAAAAACTCAGCACACTGATGGGCATGGGCACACAGCCAACTGTTTAAGGTACACCTAGTGCACAGATTACTAGAGTGGAAGTTGTACTTTAACAAAACTGGTCCTGTGCGTGGGTCTGAATAGACACTGCAGGAGCCAAATAAAAACCTTAACAAAGTCTTTAACCAACATATATTATATACATATGTTTGTTTTCACCATTATGCATGATTTGTATTAAAAATCTACATGTATCTTCAATTCCTTTTTGGCTTTAAAGCGTGACCTTTGTAGTGGACATGTGGTGCCATCACAAACAAGTCCATATGAGTGTACACAGATGTGCAAAAATTTTATCCAAAATGTGAGTATGAGCTGAACATGTAATGCTTACCACAAATTTATGGGAGGAAGATACCTAAAATAACTGAAAGAACTGAAGGACAGATGGGTCGCAACATTAAATCCACTGACAGGTGAAGTGGAAAACATTGTTCCTTTTGTTAAAGTGCAATATTCTGCTGGAAAACCTTAGCTTCTGGCATCTATACTAACGTTCAAAAGTTTGGGGTCACAAAGGCAATTTCACGTTTTCCATGAAAACTCACACTTTTATTCATGTGCTAACATAGTTGAACAAGGGTTTTCTAATCATCAATCAGCCTTCCAACACCATTAGCTAACACAATGTAGCATTAGAACACAGGAGTGATGGTTGCTGGAAATGTTCCTCTGTACTACTATGGAGATATTCCATTAAAAATCAGCCGTTTCCAGCTAGAATAGTCATTTACCAAATTAACAATGTCGAGACTGTATTTCTTCATAATTTAATGTCATCTTCATTGAAAAAACTGCTTTTCTTTCAAAAATAAGGACATTTCTAGGTGACCCCAAACTTCTGAACGGTAGTGTATGTGGAGGTTGCTTTGACACACACCCCTAAATCACAACAGCACTATCCGATATCTTATGTTCTTCCCCCAGCAGAATAATGTGCTCTAAAACTCCACAGAAACTACTGAAGAGCTCAAGGTTTTGATCCAGCCTCCAAAGTCCACAGATCCCCGATCTAATCGAGCGAGCCTCATCCATGAAGCCCACAGACCCTGCAACCCTGAGGAATGAAGGATCTCCTGCCAGCATCCCAGTGTCAGACACCACAGCAGGTCCTGTGTTTTATGCCCTGTCTGGTAAGGGAACTTAAAAGATATTAGCCAGGTAGCTTTAATGTTGTAGTTCATTCGTGTAAATGGCATCTTGGAAAATCACTTCTATATTTATGCCTATGTGCTTCTTTGTTCCCCAAAAAATCAAGAAGAAAACTGTACTTTGTGTTGAATCTGCAACCGAAATCAGATTATACACACCTCCACTGTAGATTTATTAGCACGGATGTAAACACAAGCATAAAGGTATCAGTTCAACTCCAAATATCCAGCAATTCTCTGCTCTTCACCGTATGCTATGCACTTTAAATGATTCTCTGAATCTGGTGTCTTAATAGTAGAGTTTGCAGTTCTGGAGAAAAACAGTTCATATTTAAATAGCTATCATGTGCTTCTGTCAGTCTCACTCCCATCGCCACGCTTCCTTATGTCCTGTACACAATTAGGAACGTGCACAGGACATGCTGGAATAGTGTCATTTCCCATCTTCTGTTTGGTAACAGACCAAACTGTCTTACTTTTGTAGGTACAACACAGACATGTTCTGTGAATGATGACTATTCTGCACTTTAAATAAAAAACAACAACTGTGCAATATCCATTTTCTCTACATATACTGGTACATATGCCACATAGGTATTTTTCTTCTTAGGTAAATTCTGTGCAACATAGATAATAATCTGTGCAATTTTAATACTTATGTCATTATTTCCATTCATGAAAGAATCTGTGCAACACCACTGGCATGCGTGGTATTTCTCTAATTTGTACATATGTATATTTTAGCTTATTTTTATTGTTGTACTACATTTCCTACATGCTTGCAGTCTCTTTGCTGGTGTTACATGACAAATTTACATACTGTGGGAATAATAAAGGCTCATCTTGTCTTAGCATGAGGAGATATTTACTAAATTTGACCTAGAAAAAACCCAGCTACAGATTAAAATCACTGATTTTACCTATATCTAACTACTTCTGCGTATACTTTTAGTTACTCATCTCCCTAGTGGAGTGGATACCACCAACCAAACTGCAACAACATCCATCCCTCAGCCTTCACATCACATCCAAATGAGTTTCAGGCAACGTGAAACACTTCATGTCGGCTGCAGGGTGGAGAGAAGTCCGCATGGGACTCTGATGACACTTAAGTACTTCAGTAGATGAGTTATTACTTAAAAGGAGAACTGCTTTGGATGCATGTGATGAACCTAAGCAAACCACGTCTCTCCATGAATACAGTAACTGCAAATGTTCAATCATAACGGTTTTATTTACTGTCCCATTAACTGTGCAAATTCTTAAATCTTGTAAATCCTCTGCGGCAATTCCTGAACTCAGAGATGTACATTTAGTCTGCGTGAAAATGTAAATTCAGTATTGTGCACAATCGTGTGATGCAGCAACGTTGAATGTGAAGAAGAGAAAATGCTGCTGCTGCTCTCCTGGCTCACTCCTGAAGAAACGACCTGCAGCGTTCGGACACCGAGGTTTGTTTAGCTTTCACTCCGTGTGTGTGAGGATTTTATGAGAACAGTGATTTGGAAGGAAGCATGAATGACTCTTGAGTGAGCGTAAGAGCGAGTGTGCGTGTGCGTGTGCGTGCGTACGTGTGCGTACGTGTGTGTGTGTGTGTGTGTGTGTGTGTGTGTGTGTGCGCGCGTGTGTGCGTGCGCGTGTGTGTGTCATCTCCAGCTGAGTGGCAGGATGCAGACAACCAGGAAGAGATAAGCGCGGGTGAATGGAGGGAGCTTTGCATGTGTGTGTATCGAGTGTGTCCATGTGTGTGCATGTGTGTTCGCGTGGGGAAATCACTTCACAAAGGCCTGGAAGTGTGTGTTCCCCTGTCTACCAGCGCGGGGACTCGGAGGAGATAAGCAGACAGCCAAATATTCCCCTTGTGTTTTCCCAGCAAAAACAGGAGGCGGAATACCAACCACTCAGACCGATGCCACAGGGTCAGGCCTGGAATGAGTCGCGCTCCACGTCCTTACTGAAACACACAACCACACAGCTCCACACACACTGGACTAATCTGTTGATGAATCCATAAATTCATGACATCATGATTTAGTCAAGAAAATGTCCCAAAACACTCATATCCGTGCACGCAAGAAGGTTTGCATCCAGCTGTGCTACGTGAGCATATGTTTACGTGCATCACGACTGATTTATCTGCGTGTTCATGTCTGTTTATGTATTTAAATCTTCAAAGTTTTGAGAATGTACGTGCACATGTTAGATGTGAACACCCAAAAGAGCAATGAAGAGTTATCTCTAGGGCAGCTAAGAGAGACTGTTTTGGAAATCAAGTCATGACGATGCAGGATAAGGATGAGATGAAGAGATGGAATACTCGTTTGTATTCACAGTATGCTACATAAAGTTACTTCATACGTGCCCGGTGATAGATGTCAGTCTACACATAGATTATCAACATATACATGGAAAAAATAATGACCCTATTATGAGATGCTGCAGTCTATTTTTTTGTGGAATAAGTTGTCAATCAAAACCGGTGCAAATGAATTCCCTGTTTCAAAGGAGAGCTGCTTAATTATAGCAAAAATCATGATCGTTTTCTGGTCATTACAAATATTTAGATATCTGTTGTAAATCTGCAAAAATCCTGCATTGATTGAATTTTTTCACGTTAGATTTCCTTGCACTGAAAAAAAACTAAACATTTAAGAACAAATGCAGCATTTTGGGTCATGTCCAAGTGATGTAGCATCCAGTTCAGATAAGAGAGAGACAGCCATCATCCGCATCAAGCGATCTCAGACCAGCCAAAGTTCTGCAGCTCCACAGTATCATCACATCTATGCAGGATTCTAACTGAGAGGCATTCAGTCATAATCCCCAAACTGGAAGCTTTGCAACTCCTCAGCCAAGCACATACTCCAAATGTCCAAACCTGTGATTCCTCTCAAACTGAGCAGGATTACCATTACAACAAATCATCAGTGGGGTTTAACTAGCCTGTCTCACAACGGACTAAACCCAGCTTACTATTCCTGTTAGCGGGTGAACAAACCAGCGCTTTAGTGTGTGAATTTTACGGAACAGAGTGCCAAAGTGCACCAATGCAAAAACAAAGGGCGATTTATAACATGAGACAAAACAAGAACATTGTAGCAAATAGAGTACCGTGCAAACAGCATTTTATCTCTGTTATCTAGTTTCCATCATTGCTGGAAGCCAAAATCGATTCAAATAATCAACAAACCATATTTCCAAGGTCAAGTATGAACTCTGAACCTCAGTTTTTAACTCAGAATGAATGAGAAGTCCAAGAAATGCTCAGAATCACGGAGCATTTTCAGCCGCATGGCAATTTCGCAAGCTCAGTCTGTGGATGAGAACCGGGCAGAAGTTTGAAAACATCCCCGACACTGACCTCAAGTCAAATCATAAATTTCCCGTCAGTCCACTAATCAAGAGCAAACCACGTCATCGTGTCAAGGGGAAGTGGAAAAAGTGAGTTTATGGTAAATCATAAAGGTCCAGTGGAGGACAAACAGATGGATATTTAATCCAAGTGGGCAAATGATTTGAAAATGTGTCAGAAAAGCAACAAAAGTGGCATTAAACATAAAATGAAATGACTTACTAAAATGTGGACACATGATGTGGCCAAAAAAGAAAGAACAATCAATCATAGTAAGCATTGGAACTCTCTCACAAGTGTGTGTGCTGTTGGCTCCAAGACATGTCAGTGTGAGAATATAAAACATTCTTTATGTACAGTGATATTTCTAGCAAATAAAAACATTGCCTGTTTTTTCTTTCTCAGTGATTTTAACCTACAAGACTCTCTCAGTTGCCCAAACATACGTAGACTGACTGTCTCCCTGTAACCTGCCGGGCTTCCATCCAAACACACACACATTCATAAAAACACACACACACACACACACACACACACACACACACACACACACACACACACACACACACACACACACACACACACACACACACAGGGTAAGTTCTTAGCATAGCTAAAAGCCACAGAATCACGGGATTGCAGTATCAACATAAAATCACTCACACAGAGATCAGTGTAACATGCACAGGAACAAACACACACACACACACACACACACACTGGCCGGTGTCCAGGGTTGTCAGGTTTGTGTATTTGGTATGTGAGGAATGTGTGTTGGTCAGCTTGTGGACGCTCAGTGCTCTGGGTGGAGCTCTTATCAGTCCGACGTGTCATCACAGACAACATTAAGGCCCCAAAGTACCATTAAAACACACATGTACAAACATACAACACGCAAAGGCAGACGGGTGCAGTTTAAACAGGTTGTAAAAGATGATTAGCGGAGCTGCAACTTCCACATGTCTCTCTTAGAAATTTGTACAAACAAAGGGGAGGAAAGGAGGTGAGGAGAGGAGAGGAAGAGGAGAGGAAGAGGAGAGGAAGAGGTTCAGATTCCTCTACCTGCTCTCCAGGAATGATGCTCGAGGTGCTGGAGGGTTAACATGCAGCAAAAATCCTCACTGAGACAAAGACTAGTGATGAATAAAGCATTCTTCATGGTAAAGACATACAAACGTCTTTTCCCTGGATAGCACAGAAACATACCGTAGATGTTAAACTGTTCAGCACTGGATGTTGGCATAGGTTTTAAGTCATGTTTACTGATCCTTTCCAGCTGTTTCTCATCTCCATTGATGGTTGATTTAACATCCACACACACACACACACACACACACACACACACACACACACTATCAAATAACGTATCCAAATGCACTGCAATATCTTTGCTCATGCTGCATTTCCTACATCTGGACATCACAATTTTTATACAAAGTTATTGTGCGACAGCTTATTTTAAAACAACGAACGCTGATTTATTGGAAAGTTTGCAGTTAGTTTTGGGCAGACTTTCCCACTCTCTGCATCATTAATGAAACTCAAGCATCACATTAGTAGCAGAGTTAAATCACAGCCAGCCCCATGAAAATGAGAACACTGTCGATGGAAAATTAAATTGAATATTTTTGATCTCTAAAGAGACTTTAGCCAGTACCAAAGCAAAATCACCAGCACAATAAGATGAGAAAATTCTAAATAAAAGCATCTAATTTAAATTTTTAACTTGCTTTGTAAACTGGGGTTTAATTTTCGTGCATGTTTGTTTATCAATACTTAAAAATGTACAGATTTCTGTCAAATACGACAGCACAGACTTATTGCCTTTACTGTACACAGACCAATTATGTTCACTGCTGTGCAGAGTCACCCCCCAAAATGCCTGCTCGGAGCCAAGATAAACCCTGGACAGCAACAAATATTGTACACACAGGGCTTACAACATGTGCTTAAAGAGAGGAGGAAAGATTAATACAGTGACTGTGTACAATCTTAACTGAATCTCCAGGCTTTGTGATGAAAAGCACAAGTTTATGGGTGGAACACAAAGACACCCCTATAAAAGACCTATAAAACACTGAGGAATAAACTTGCATTTTCTTTTATGTGTTTAAAATGTGACAACTACTCACTGACAAAGCTGAATTTCGGATTTCGTTGCAGATTTTCCTCTCTTACTATACAGAGAAATGCCTCACAACATATTAGGTCAAAACTGTTGTTCCACAGCAGCTCCAGTCTGTCATTAAATGTCCAACAAAAATTTTATAACTGTGGCGGCATGTGTGTTTGTACAGAGGAGTTCAGCTGTTTCTCATCTCCACTGATGGTTGATTTAACATCTGCACACACGCGCAAACGCACAGACACTCACTGGAACAGCCTATCCATATGCGCATCGATATTTTGGTTACAGGTGATGGACGCGCTGGACGTGTGTTTGCGTGCGCGCAGTGAAAAGTGCACAAAGCTTAGCGGGACCGTCACCGGGGCTGCACGTGGCATCCATCTGCGGGATCACCGGACTTATCAGTTATAAAGGGTGGGGAATGAGGGGCATCTGGCCTGGAGCGCGCGCACACACTCACACGCACAAACACACACACACACACACACACACACACACACATGCGCGCTGTCATCGCTCATACACACATACACGTGCCACCTCAGAGCCAGCGGCAGGAGGATCACTGTGAGCAGACGCGCAAAAAACACATTTCATGTCACTTTGCGCGTAAAAACTGAAACCAAGTACGAGTCGGGACTCACCAGCTTTGCACGGGTCCTTGTAGTCGATGGTCTCCGCTCTCTCCTCTTCATAATATTCATAGTCGGGCTCCTCGTAGTCGAAACAGTTACAAATAGTCACTTTGCCCCAGAAAGTCAAGCCGGCAAGCACCAGCGTGATCCAGCGCATCTTAGCGGCCAGTGCCGTTGGCACTCGGTCCATCTGAGGACTGAAACAAACGAATAAAGGCCTCTCTGCTCGTCTCCTCTGCTGTCAGGAGACGGTCAATCCACTGTCCGGGGAAAGCAGCGGCGAGCAGGAATTTATCGGCTCATCGTGACGAACGGAGTCCTCTGTGACGGTCTGCGGTGTGGCTAGTGAGGGTCGCTGCTGGAAGTTACTCTGGCAGGCTCTCCTCCATCGTAGAAGTAGGCTGAGGTATCTGCGCGTCCGTCCCGGTGTGTCTCAGTCAGCAGAGAGTCCGCTGAGGAGCTGCGCTGTCCTCCGCTGTGACTTCGCAGGTGAAGCTGCTGCGGGACAAACAGGAGAGAGAAGCGGCGTGAGGTGGGGGATCAGGACCGGGTGATCTGTGAGCGTAAAGACGCACGGCGGTGTGTCTGCTGCACACACAAGTAACATCCGCCTCGCATATTTCCAGCCAGCACTGTTGTCTCTCGAGCAGCGCAATCTCTCCCTCTCCTCCTCTCCCTCTCTCTCTCCCTCACTTGTGTCCGGTGGTGCTGCTGTCTCTCTCTGAGCCCGAGTCAGCGCACCGCCCTCACACACAAACACACACACACACACACACACACACACACACACACACACACACACACACACACACACACACACACACACACACACACACACACACCGCCACATACCTGCACTGTTCGACCCAAGTGGTGCAGAACCAAAACTTTTGTCTCTATTCACTGAGCATTTGCAGCCGTTTTTTATATCCAGTGAACCCCATCAACTCCACACCAACAAACTGGAGGCACCAAAACCCTCCCCAGCAGTTGAAAAACCTCTCAAACACACATCAGAGGCTTCTGTGTGATCTTGGCGCGGTGACAGTAGAGGAAGCGCACTCTGATCATTGCAGGGTATTGAGCCTCTGCTCACACAGATCTGTAAAAATCATACTTAGAGTAAAAAACCGGTAGCGGTAAAAGTAACACGGCGGCCACAAATTTGCCTGTGGGTTTTAGTAGCTGTTAACTGGTTATTTAGAGGCAGGTGCCAAGTAGGTGACAGCCAAACCATAAAGGCTCAGAACTACTAAAGACTATAAGACACCTTTATAGTCGGTCTTTATACTGCCTCTCCTCTCTTTGTCTTCAATTACAGAAAGACAGAAGTTTTAAAAATGGTATTACGCAAAGCATTTACGCATTCTACAGTTTGTGCGTAAAAAGAGTGGCACCTCAGGCCTCGGCACCCCGCCGCGCAGATCGAGACTGGATTACAATATTCCAGCTATAATAGTGCAGAAATAAGAGCCAGAAATAATATTTACTTCATCATCATGTAGCAACACGTAAAATGTATGAAGTGAAATGTCTGGGAAATGTTAAAAATCATCACCAGGAATCGAATATTTAAAACCAACACTCGGATTTGAGTTTTATTTTATAGTTAAAGTGTTTCGTTCATGTTTTATTTCTGTTGATTGACAGATCATTTCAAGCTGATGAATCTCGCTTAGATAGATAGATAGATAGATAGATAGATAGATAGATAGATAGATAGATAGATAGATAGATAGATAGATAGATAGATAGATAGATAGATCACCTATGATGCCTTCTCTAATCTGTCATAACCTTGCCAGCAGTAGTTGGGTCAATAACAGCTGAGTGGACCGAGTTCACGTGGGTTCATGATCCTCCGCTGCATCCCTGACACCCACGGGTCCAGTGGAGCTGCCTCCACTCCGCGTGTCACTGTGGGCGCACGGAGCCACAGCGCAGGGGGTTTAAAAAGTGAAGAAAATACTTGTTTACAGCCACTTTGACTTCTTCTTTTCCTTGATTTTGCACGGGCTGTAAAGTTGTCAACAACCATCCGTAATCTCTCAAGTGCAGCCTATACACGCACACACGTACGCACGCACACGGCAGACAGAAGCAGTAAAAATAAAACAGCAGCAGTTGTTGACAGACAAGCAGCGCAGCCTGTGAACACCTTGCCAAGGTAAATCCTTCTGAGACAAGTTCAGCCTGCCTCTCCGCAGCTTACCTGCTGCGTTTACCTGCCCGGAGCGCATTGGTCTGCTGCGGCGTCACGAAGATACCCATCATGCTCCGAATGCAGGATCCTTCAAGGGGGGTTTCAGAGGAAGGGGGCGGGGGGCCTCCGGTGTCACTCGGAACCGGCAGTTCCGAACGTGCCCGTCTCCCCCATTTATTACCGGGAGATTACCGGAGCGCTGTCTCTGCTGCTCCCGACTAATCCTGCCCTCGGGGAGAGGTAGCGGCGCGCTGACGTCACGCTATCAATCCAGCCGCAAGCTGTCCACTATACACGCCCCGAGGCATGGACACAAATCCCCTGGAGGCAACACACACACACACACACACACACACGGAGTTAATTTAGTGCAGGTCAACACACTCCTGATTGTTGTCCAGGAATAGTTGACAATTTGAGTGTTCCTGTAAGAAGACAAAAGGAGCAACTGAAAAACAACCAAAGTGAGCAATTAGGACCAGCAGAGATCCTGGTCCTGATGCAAAACTGCTCACTAAATGTTAAAGCCAAGACCAGCGCTTGTTAAAAACTTTGGTGAAGAGGACCGAGAAACGTAACTTGGAAACACAAGACTGGATGTGACCGTAAAAAAAACAAAAAAAAAAAACATCACCAACAGAGAGTGCTGGAGCTCTACTGCTTAGCTCAGCAAAAGTGGACAATGCAATACTGTTAAAGCAAGCAATAAGTTTACTGTGGGGTTTAGTTGTTTGGTGTCTGAGGTGCATTATTGCGTTATGAGAAGGAGAGCTGTATATTTTATTTGTACTGTAAAAGCACAAGTAAGGACAAAAGTTGTAAATTAGCACGAACAAACTCTCTGTGCAGCAGATTGGTGTAATGTTCCAAGATGGAACTATGTGAGACTGCGTCATCTCTGGCAAATAAAAATACATTTAATCCGATATATAAAGATATAACAGAAAAATGAAAGCTATCTCCTGTTTTTAGCTTCAACAAACACTGATGTCCCTCTCAGTCCTAAAGAAAAGACTAAAGACCTACCTCCTCACTGAACACATTTGCACTTGACAGATTACAAAAAATAAATTCCCATTACTTCCTGCACTGCCTGAAGATACCACAGTCCTATTTTCGCACTTGAACTCTGGCTCTTCTCCAGGTTGTTTTCTCCTGACTAGATCCTTGCATCTACACTCAGATGTAAGTCGCTTTGGATAAAACCTAAATGAAATTGTAGAGTTGTAGAATTAAAAGCAGTTATGATGTTTTGCTGCATCCATTATTATTTGGCATGTTAGCATGCTAACAACTACCGATTAGCACGAAGCACAACAACAGTGCAACTGAACTTGATGGGAATGTTGTTAGTGTTGGAAGCATTTTATTAGAAACCAAAGCACTAATTGATCACCAAAATTCCTCAACTTTAACATCTAGTGATCATCAATTATTATACAACATTTAACTGAAATCCATAAAATATTTGTTGAGATATTTCAGTCGGGACCAAAGAGATGAATTAATCAACTAACATGCTACTATCAAGGCTGAAAATTTCCAACAGCTCACAACTTTACTGATATTCTTTAGTTGATTTCACTCATAAACCATACTTCAGTATATTTCTTTTCAGTCTGTTAGGTGTGTTGACTGATCTTATATGAATGTCAAGATGCTCCAGAGAAATACCTAGCTGTTTTCTAGGTTCCTGATATAACTCCTAAGGTTGCATTCCTTTTGCATTCTTTTCACAATTGTTATTTTTTCATCACAAAAGTTATTGCTTGTTTTGTTGGTCCAGTTCTCAGGTATATGCCTTATGGTCTGCCTTTGTATTATTCAATCCACTGTCAGAGAGTGCAGTACTCCGCCAAGGTTGCTCAGTCGTATGATTTTCAAAGGATAAGTACCAATAAGTTCACAGCGGTTGATTTGTAGTAGGATCACAATCATGTGATCATCAGCAGGCAGCTGACATAGTGTTCACTTGTTGTCATAGTTACAGTGACGCTGTGTCGCTATCTCACAATGATACAGAAATCTTTAACAAATCCATGTATCCAGACTATAAGCTGCATCACTGCCAAAATCTAATCTCTTGGTCCTTGTGTCATTTCTGATCTTCCCTGAAAATTTCATCCAAATCCGTTAGTGTGTTTTTGAGTAATGTTGCTAACAGACTGACACACAAACAGATGCTGATCGTCACATGACTCCACTACCTTCCTTGGTGAACTAATAAGCGTCTGAGCTACAATAATGTCCTCTTGGAACATATGTTTGTATTACTAAGTCTGATTTATGTATTGGAATTCATAAAGTTGTCTAAAATTAAACAAACCAAGACAAGATCGGCTCATTGTGTTTGAAAAGAACCTCCATGCATCACTGTGTGTGTGTGTGTGTGTGTGTGTGTGTGTGTGTGTGTGTGTGTGTGTGTGTGTGTGTGTGTGTGTGTGTGTGTGTGTGTGTGTGTGTGTGTGTGTGTGTGTGTGTGTGTGTGTTCTTGTACTTTCTACATTGTGAGAACCATTTTCTGCATTTAACTATCAAAGTGAGGACATTTTTACAAAGTGAGGACATTTTGGCTGGTCCTCACTTTGAAACAGCCATGTTTGAGGGTGAAGACTTGTTTTTAGAGAACGGGTATTAATTGAGGTTTGGTTAGGGTTAGGGTAAGGATTAGGGTTAGGGTTAGGCAATCAGTTGTGATTGTTAAGGTTAGGGTAAGGCTCTAGGAAATGCATTACGCCTGTGGATGTCCTCACTAAGATAGAAGTACAAACGTGTGTGTGTGTGTGTGTGTGTGTGTGTGTGTGTGTGTGTGTGTGTGTGTGTGTGTGTGTGTGTGTGTGTGTGTGTGTGTGTGTGTGTGTGTACTTGTGGTCTGGATTTCCCTCCTGAGCGATTGCTAATTAACACCTGGGAAGGCACTGAGTGGCGTTTGGGCCTTTCCAACCACTTACAGTGCCTCTGTGTGGTTACCATCCAGCCAATCTATTCAGCAAAACGCTCCCTTCTTAAATAGTCCAGCTATTGAAATTAATGCTGTGTGCAGGTATTTCTGTCCCTATTTAAAGCACTTATTGATTAGTGCACCTCTGAAACTCTGTGAAAGTACCTCGCCAGCATTCTGATCCAGCACACTGACCACCGCCACCCCTCCCTGAAGCTACACACTCTCCAAATGCACACAAACACACCAACATCGGGATGAACCCTCAAACTGAGCAGCAGTCCCTCGAGACCCCCCTCCAACTGCTGTGGTCTGCAGTTATTGGAGCACTATTATTAGCTTTGTTTCCCTAAAACACATTTTAGCATCAATTCTATATGCAGCAGCCTCCAAAAAGTTTGTACTGTTCTTTGACTTTAAAAGCAAACATTGCCCAAAAATCGAAAAGTGGTTACTAAAAGTGGTTATTCGGGGATGAAGTGATTCTATTCTATTCTATTCTATTCTATTCTATTCTATAGTTTGCATCTTTCCCACTATTAACTGTAGCGGCTATCTTGAAATCAGGCAGTTTCGTGGTTTTCAAGAGCATATACGTAGCATAGCAAAATTTCCTCGTCTACTGTTTATGAACGGTCATATCCTCACTGTACTTCGCCCTTTTCCTACTTTGATGTCCAAGATCTTCACAATTTTGCCAACATATACCAGAGCTGCTGACTTAAGGCCATAGATTGAATATAAAAGACGGATGTAGCCACCATGATGTCACCCACTACCATCATGTAGCTTGGAATTCGGTCGTGGCCATCTTGGTTTCAACGCTGGGTGTGACGAGCCCAGCGGCTGCTCAGATTGAAAGCTTGAAGGTACTATGCATGCCCATACGGTTGCAGCCTGTCAGTCACAACATACCTTGATTTGTCATCCATTTTTCTCTAAATGGGACCATTATTTACAAATTAAGCACTATGCTATACTAAATAAAACTTGAAAGTAGTGATTGAGACCATAAGCAGCTTACGAAAATGCTTTATGAGCTAATAAAGCAAATGAAAAGCAGGATAATTTTCTGGTAGATTTCTACGCAGTCAGACTTCTTTTGCAATGAGAGGAGTCGCCCTCTGCTGGCTGTTAGAGAGATGCAGGTTAAAGACCCTTCAACATCGGATTCACTTTTCAGATCCGGACGGTATGTCAATCTTTGAGACTTGACTCAAATGAGATTTAAAGTGTGGCTCTGATAAACTACATATATGTGAACCAATGTACAGAAAACAAAAGTAGTAGTGATGTAAATAGTGCAGCATTTAGCAGCTAAAAAGGCAAATGTTGTCTTCAGAAGATGACGTAGACCACACACCTACAAGGAATATGAATTTTTCAAAGTTTATATTGCATTCAGGTTGTATTAAAAACCCTTTAATTCTAAACAAGCTTGCATTTTTGATTTACTTGACTCCCTAAAATATTTAACTTTACTTCAACACTGACAATATTTGAATATTTGGACTATGCATTAGCTATTAAATCAAACTTAAAACGTGTGTCATTTACAGAGATTTGGAAATGAAGTACCTGAGAAGACTTAAGGTGATTTGAACGAACCCTCTGTGACTTTAAGCCTGGCATAACGCCTGTTTTTAACAAGATTTTGTGTTTGACTTGGACCCCAAAAGCGAAAACTAAAAGCTCTGTAATAATTTCTTCATTGTGCTATCGCATTACTCAATACTTCAAACCTCCCAGAAGGATAGAAGTGTTTTATACTTGTTGGTTCGTTCAGAAAAGCATTAATAACGGCGTGCGCAAGATGGAAATTGTGTATGGCTGACTCTTCAAGCATGACACAACCAAAAATATTAAAAGGTACCAAATTCTTTCCAGATGAATCTCTGAGGACAGAAACATTGCTGGACAGGGTTCTGTGGTTTCTTCACAGACTTCTAGCGAGCCTCAGGGGTAAGATGAGGACCTACGCTACGACATAATGGATGGCCACTTAGCATCCCGTTGCAACTTTTATTAGAGGGCAGTAAAGTAAATCAGTGAGAGAAAAACTTGAGACAGCTGATGGCAGATAGGAAAAGGGGAGTCGGAGCAGGCAAATAGGGGGAAATGAAGACAAAGCTGGAACCATAAGAATAACTGGGGGGGGAAAAGAAGAAAATATTATGCTTTTCTCTGAGGCCTGCTGACTCTGATAGTGTCTTAAGTGTTTCATAAAATTCCCGCGGAGGGAGCAAAGAGGTGGCCAGAGACATCCATCACCTTTTGGCTAAAATGCCACAGGAAGACAGTTTGCTGACACCACAGCCAAGCACAGGAGAGGATGATAATACTTGGATATTGTTCAGTAGCTTGAAAAAAAAAAAACTTAAGATGGGAAGAACAATAATGGAAGACAACTTAAGGGGAATATTGAGGACTGTGAAAGTTGAGATTTAAACTTTTAAGTTGGACCGCAGCATAAATGATGGCTCTCCAAGTGTTGCTGCAGAGAGCACACTTATGTATGTCCAAACACACTCGCATACGAGACGCACACAGCAGCTATGTGCAGCAGTAACTCCTTATGTAAACAGAGGGAGCGGAGGGAAGACGAGGTACAGAGAGGAAATCCTCTGTTTAAATGCCAAGCTGTGCGTGCCATTCTCTCTCTCCTGCTCTTATTTCCTCTTTTCTGCACCTCCATCTCTCCTCCGCCGCCTCTCGTGCGTTCGTGCACGTGGGCGTGAGCGTGTGAGCGTGCACGTGCCAGTTAGTGGATCACATTTTACGTTCCAGGTCCTGGAAGATGACACGGACCGCTTTCATGTCCGTGCCATCAGAATTTACCAACAGGGGAGAAAAGGAATGAGGGCAGGATGCATGTTTGTGTCAAATGATGGGTGGAGCTGCAAGGAGGTGGAAAAATAAAGCAAGAAATACTGGAAGAGGTGACAGGGAAAGATACTGTTCCCATGTTTTATTGACTGAAAAAAAAGCCTCATTGTAAAATAGTTGTGCTCAAAGGGGCTGTTGTCCAAGACCTTTTGCACCCTCATACACACCACATTCTTCTTGGATACTGATATTGGTACATTTTTTAGAGTACTCGATACTGGAAATACTGCAATATGAACAACTACTGGATTTGAATAGCTCTATTTGGGGAAAATCAATCATTCTACAATGACTGAGGTGATTTTGTAGGTGACTGCATCTGCACAGAAAATACAAAACTATGCGAAAACGCTGCAATAAGATGTTTGCAACTTCATATGGTGCAAAAGCATCCACAACAGTCTTTCGGTTTGGATGCTATTCAGCTTCTTACAGAGCTTTGTGGTGCTGATTTAAATGGTCAAACAAATTAGCTGCGCTGCTTTGTGTAGTGGCAAACACTGAAAGACGCTGCTGACAGAGCACCTGTTTTTAGTCAACGTCATCCTTTGAAACATTTCTATACGACCGACTTCTCATTTCTTTTTGGCATCTTAAACTTCCCGTCGAGTGTTTCTGTCCTGCTCCTGACTCATTCTGCTGTGCACATGTGCAGCCTAAATGTCAGCAAATTGTTTCCAAGAACCCTTAAATATAAAAAATAATATTATATTAGACAGAGTTCTCAATTAGTCACTGAAAATAAGAACCATGCACGCTTTCCTTTTTTATCAGGCAGCCCAAAGTTCATTCACCTTAACTGACATTGCATACCTACATTCACATCATAGACTGTATATATAGTGGATGTAGCATCTGGCTCCAAAAATGAAGCCCACCCGGAAGTGTCAAAAACTTGCAATATCACGCCGTCCGCTAGGCTTGGCTCCAAAAAGCTTTTTCTCCATAGACCCCAATTCATTTTTGGAAATGTTTTTGGAAATTTGATAGACTGATTTTCTACGGCTCAGGATTTTTTTCCCGTTAGTTTTCACAGTCAAAATGAGAGATCAGGTGACCGATCTTAAAATAAATCAATACTGAATTTTAAATAAATCGTTAAAGTTGGCGGAGCCAGGGGGTGTGGCTATACTTGATAGACAGCAACAGAAGCCTCTGCAGTAAAATGTGGGCGGGATAAGAGAGTCCTCAGCCAATCCTGCCCCTAGTTGCTCTCCGGTCCAGTCTGTTTGATGACGCTTTTTACGTCACTAGCTCCAAAAAATCCAAAACGGCGACCAGGAAGTAACAAAATCCGGGCTTCATTTTCTCGGCGTTGAAACCAACGGGTGACGTCACGGTTAGTTTACGCCTGATTCACATGCATGCCCACAATGCAATGTTGATGCTGAAATTGTATATTGTGCAGACCTCTAATACAAGGAATAAGGCAGGATCCATACAGGATTTCTTTACTGCTACTGTTGAGTAAAATAATCACTTTGTTACATCAGAAAAGATTATGAATGTGTTATGTGTCACCTTTACACTTTAATGCATTTTTTCATGAATTAATAACTATTAAAATCTTTCTTGTATTTGAACATTCAAAAATAAAAACATTTAAAAATAAAAAGTATTGTTAGTAAGATGGGGAGATTATGAGCCCAGATCAAAATCTGGACCTAATTTTTCCCATATAGGGGGTCCTCGGTTTACGACGTCCTCGACCTGCATCGTTACATTGAAATTGGCTTCATGGAACTAGCTGGCGAGCGGAGTGGTCGAATACATCGTCATGTGACGCTATAGGAGGAAGACGGCTTTCTTGTCATTCGCCGGTTGTATACCACATTGGATTGTGCTACACACAGGGGGCACATAGGAGAATGTCAGGTTCATCTTACGCCGAAAATCGACTTACGTCACGCGGTAGGAACACAATTCTGACGTAAGTCGAGGACCCCTTGTACCCTAAATCAAAGATTATTTTCACATATGCTACCATTCAAAAGTTTGGGGTCACCCATGCAATTTTAGTTTCTGATTCTTTTGTTCAGAAATTAGACAAATAGATAGATGTACCTTTACCTGACAGTTTCGGCGAGAGTGTTTGTCGAAACTGTCAAGTAAGGTATTTAACGTCTATCTATTCACCTAATGTCTGAACAAAAGAATCATAAACTAAAAACTAAAATATCAACAAGAAGACATGATGAACGTTTTTGAGCTGTCACTCATGCAATTTCATGTTTTCCATGAAAACTCACACTTTTATCCATGTGCTAACATAACTGCACAAGAGTTTTCTAATCAAAAAATGAGCCTTTCAACACCATTAGTTAACACAATGTAGCATTAGAACACAGGAGTGATGGTTGCTGGAAATGTTCCTCTGTACCCCTATGGAGATATTCCATTAAAAATCAGCCGTTTACAGCTAGAATAGTCATTTACCACATTAACAATGTCTAGACTGGATTTCTGATTAATTTAATGTTTTCCTCATTGGAAAAAAATATTTTCTTTCAAAAATAAGGGCATTTCAAAGTAACCCCAAATTATTGAACGGTCGTGTAAATATTATTTTCAACTTGTTTAATAGCATAAAATATGTATCTGTCTGTATCAAATCATTTACAGTGTGTGGTATAATAGAGGGAAGTGACAGTATCACATTTATGCTGTGTGAAATATATACATCCAAGATTGTTCCCTGCTGTATAACATCAAATTTTAAAATGCTGCATGTCGTGTGTTTCATACTTATCGCTTCAACATGGCAGATTTAGTGTCTCTGACATTTTCTGAATGAATCAAAAAATAGAAAGTGTACTTGCACTCATATCGATATCTTGTAATGATGGGTTTGGAGAGTTTGATCCAGTAGAACTTGTACAAAATGTGTTTATGTGAAGTGCACCCAGTGTTTTCTCTCATCACATTCGCAGTACGTCAAAATGAGATTTAATTTTAATACAATAAACAATGCAATTTTATCAAAAATATAATCAAACTGCCACCTGTTAATCTGCTAAAAATGATGTATATATATATGTATTTCCAAAGAAATCTCTAAAGAAAGAACCGTTTTATTTCCAGTGTTCTCCCAGATCCACAGATAAACTAATCTCACCACATTTGCAGGTTGTCTAAAGAATAAATACTGAAATTATTTGTTGATCTCGACAGTTTTTTCACTGCTGCAAAAGGAGAATGACAGCTGGACAAAAGACCAACCGTGCTGAGTTAGATTTTGGTGAATTGAATGGCGACAGACAAAGAAGCCCACTGAGTGAGCGATAACTCCTGAACAGACTAAATGCTCCTGTTCGCTCCGTCTCGCTGCGCTGAAAGCCGAAGATGCTGAAAGTGTGAGTGTGAATGCAAACAGTAGCCCCTTGCTGACGGAGCACTTCTTCAGGAACTTGACTTTGTGTGTGTATGTGCTTGTATTACTCATGTTGTGGGGACATACATAAATCTTTATACAGTCATATTGTAGGGCTTGAACTTCCTTTAAATGGACAAAAACACACTCTGCATGACATGATTAATTACATTTTTAGGTGGAAACTTGATTAAAGATTAGATTTAGGATAGGGTTAAGCTAAGTCTCCAGAAATTGAATGTAAGTAATTTAATGTCCTCTGAAAACATGGAAACACAGCGGTGTGTGTTTGCTGTGGCCTCTGCTCCCTGCAGATATGCTTCCTTTCAGAGAAGCTGTAGAAATAAGCAGCAAAGACCTCAAACAGTTGAGGTTCTGCACAAAGACATTTAAGCCACAGCAAGCAACTTGGTACATTGTAAAAACTGACGTCTTTCTACAGCTCATAAAAACATTTGCATTTGATGCAAAGCACCACTTGGAACCCACCGACAGACTGACAAACTCACAACCTGAAGTTTGGCAGAGTCTTCACGGGGGGAGATGATTTACGTCTGCCGGCCTGCAGCACCTGTAAGAAAAGAAGAATCAGAAGATTAGAGGCAGATACAGGAAGTACAAACAGGCTCACTGATGTTCATGAGCCTAAGATTTGTGGACAGAATTTTTAAACTGTCAAATTGTAACACAGCACATTAGGAAGTATCACCAGAATTATACATTTAGATTAACTGTCTTTCCTATTCAAGCCCCAGAAGCTACAGAATATCACTTTTTCTCCATTTTGTACTAAGTAGTTAGAGTGAAGTGGAGTAAGACGAAGGTTTTGGATTTCAAAATAAGCACAATTTTGCTGTGGAATGGAGTGTACAGTGTATGTATATATACTAATGTGTACATCATGACAAAAGAAATCAGATTTCACTTCAAATGTAGGAAACCAGTGCTGTGCCTGCATCTTTTAAAAACTGCATATTCATATATTGCATCACTGTAGCCTGATATAAAGTATAAAAATAAAATGAAGATCACTGTGTAACACAAAACTTGACTGTAGTGTTCATACTAAACAAAAGTTAAATCTCTGTTTTAGATATCAAAATGTGCTTCTAGATCTTGCTGAACGTAATGTCTGTCGCAGACTCATCAGTTTTGCTTAAAGATTGAAAACTCAGGCTACATTAGAAACTAAATTTTAGCAATTTTTAAAAGATATTGAGTCTACGTGAGTCTGAGAATGTCTTAGAGTGTATTTGTACACTGACAACTTAATTTCCATCCATCCATTATCTATACACCTATTAATCCTCATTAGGGTCGTGGAGGAGGCTGGAGTCTATCCCAGCTGACTTAGGGTGAAGACAGGGAACACCCTGGACAGATCACCAGTCCATCACAGGGCAACACATAGAAACAAACAATCACACTCGCATTCACACCTACGGACAATTTAGAATCACTAATTAACCTCAGCATGTTTTTTGACTGTAGGAGGAAGTTGGAGTGCCCAGAGAAAACCCGCACATGCACAGAGAGAACATGCAAAGATCCCGGGAAGGCCTGGACCTTCTAACTGCCAGGCGAAACTGCTAACCACCAATCCACTGTGCAGCCCTAACAATTTCATTGTCACTTTCAATAATCAGCAGAGACAGAGCATAATCGTAGTATACTTACTATATTACTGCTTTCTTTTGAAGTTTGACCTTCTTGTGGTTGTTTAGGTAAATAATGAATTTTAGAATCAGCTCTCCATTAGTTTCTTCAGTAAAGTTTACAGTCTTCATCGTATGAATGCAGGTTCTTGGGTGTGACTTTTTGCCATTAGCACAACCATCATAAAATGATTAGAGAGAGCAATTTTCTACCATATCTATGTAGAAATAAATATCTCCTGTACCAGCAGCCAGATAAGAATAAAACCTGGTTTGAGGTCTTACCCCAAATGCAGATCATTCTGGTGTCGGCTAATCTGCACAGTTTCTTACTGAAATTAAAGAAAAAATTGCGTAATGTTTGCACATTTCCATCACCACTGGATCACAAAGCTTCACATTAATGACAGAAAGTGCATTTTGCTAATTAATTAGGGGATAAATACATGACTGTGAATACTAATGCTGCTGTAAAAGGATAGCAGGAAGGTAAGCTATTTGATTTAGCATCTGCTAAATAAGTATAAGTAGATTAGACAATATTCTCTGCTTTTTGCACTATTCTCATGCACTCTAGAAATTGTCATTTCTCACTACTGTATCTATCTATCTATATATATATTCTTTTCTAGTTGTGTAAATATCTGAATATATACATATTTTTCTATAGTTACTTTATTATTCTCTTTTCCTTATTCCCAGAGTGACAAATTCCTTGTATGTTGTGCACGTACTTAGCCACTAAAGCTGTTTCTGTTTCCGACTGTGATGATTCCAGCTTTTAAATTTTGACTTTTGCTTTAACTTTCTTTGTTCTGGTGCTTACTTTACGTGTTTGCACTACTGAAACTTGCCTTACTTGATTCCTAACTGAAAGCAAAGAAACAGTGCTAACACCAAGAACAGATGAGAGGAGCGGATGTAGTGTTTTGTGTTTTACACGGTTTTTAAAGTTCTCACGGCCACTGACTCCATTTCATGCATCTTTTCTTACATATCAGATGAAAAGGATTACATGCACTTTTGGTACCACTAAGTACAATTTTCCAGTTAGATGAGGTTTCTACAAGGCTCTGCAGGCTAAACCACTCTCTAATGAAGAACAGTCACCGAGTTTACAAACTCCACAACTAACAAAATCCACTTCTTATGATGCAAGACCTCAAAGACCGCATACAAATACTGATCCATGACCAGACAGTGAATCATAACCGACCTCAGTAGACGATACTGACTGCCAGCTCATCAGCACACTACTGTCATCTGCAGGATTAAAGGAGGAATGACAAAGACGGACAGCTGTGCCACCAGGTAATGAGACCTTGCTGGAAAATTAACATTTCATCTCATGCAAGACAGTGAAGACGTATTTTTGAAAAAACGAAACTGCAAGGAAAGCTGACAGATTAAGAATTACTCTCAGTATCAATTTATCTACAGAGTTTCCTACAGTAAAATGTCAACAAAAAAAAAAAGCAATTAGATCTTTCACAATCGCCTAAACCAGGGGTGTCAAACGCATTTTTGTTCAGGGCCACACTCAGCCCAATTTGATCTCAAATGAGCAGTAAAATCAGAGCATAATAATCTATAAACAACCAGAACGCCAAATATTTCACTTTGCTTTAGTGCAAAAAAGTACATTCTGAAAATGTTCACATGTAATGAATTATCTGCTTGCAAAACATTATGAACAACCTGAATTTTTTTAAAGTGCAATTTCAACAATATTATGCCTAAGTTTATCATTACACTTTGTAAAGTCATCCCCTGGGATGGATTGGACACTTTGGAGGGCCGGTTTTGGCCTGCAGGTCGTATGTTTGAAACCCTAGAGGGAACAAGTGATTATTTGGATGTCTTGTTTTGTCTCTTCAGTGGTCCAAAAGTCATATATAATCGGCAAATCATCGTATTTAAGCTAAATGCAGTATATTTTGGACATTGTTTTTCTTATCAAAATAGCTGCTGATTAAGTTACTGCATCAGCTCCAACATATTTTCTCCTATCTCACTGTCATCTACTGCATGATGCCGACTTGTTACGTATCGTTCTGTAAAACATCCCTTAGTGATGTCTAATATCAGTTTTGACTTATGTTGAGCATCTGAACAGATTAATGTCCTGCTCTCTCTCTTTCTCTCAGCAGGTCTACTCTGTCCTGTTTTGTCCCGAGGCCAGAGCAGTTTGATCAATGGTATCGATGAGAAGATGCTAATAGCAGATGCTAATAGGGTCAGTATGACTAATAGACGCAGGTTGCCATTGATCTGCAGAGTTAGCATCTAATGCTAAAACAGCTGATTCAACCGCATAGTTGGACAAAAAGTGCCACCCTTGCTCAGTGTGTGTGTGTGTGTGTGTGTGTGTACTAGGGAGTGAAAACTTAAGTAACAATGCATTTCTGCTTCAGGCCAAATGGTATAAATATATACTCACAGTATGTAGAAGTAAACAGTCTGATGTATTTTTGAATACAAAACTAAAGTCAAACATTCAAACTGATTTTTCTATGTGTATCAGATATATTCTTTGGGATTAATAAATCATCAGAGAACAGTCACTGATTTTGTTCACAGTTCATTTCTCCTTTTAACAGCAGCTTACTGCAGGAAGTTGTGGGCCATCTTAGGGTGACCTCAACCTCTGTGCATGTTTCAACCGTAAAGAACATCTTTCAGGTCCATTTTCAGGGACGCAAACCCCCGGCTCCAGAATAGGCCTTAAAACAATTACCGTTTCAGCGCAACACTGATTGTCTAACTAGCAGTTATTCTTTCCCTCTGAATTTCCTTGCCAAGCAGCAGTCTTCCTAAATCTAACATCATCATTAACAACATAACATTTTCCAAACATACCCCACAATGTTCTGGGTTTTTTTGCTCATAGAGGTGGTGTTATGTCCAGTAACTACCATTGTTGGAGTTATGTTTGATGCTACACCACAGTGGGGAAAAAACAGACTTAAAGAGCTGCTTCCAGGCCATTCCTGTAAATGTTTGCACCACCTTGTACCTGCCCCAAGTTCCTGCAGTGGAAAACTACCTCATTAGGGAGTGTTTCATTGCAGGAAGTTGGGGCAGGTGCAAGTTGGCACAGACATTTTAGCCTTTTTTTCCCATTGTAGTGGCACCCTACAGCTTCGACCATTATGTTAACTCGTGGTGTGCCCAAACAACAACAA
This sequence comes from Acanthochromis polyacanthus, assembly GCF_021347895.1. NCBI lineage: Eukaryota > Metazoa > Chordata > Actinopteri > Pomacentridae > Acanthochromis > Acanthochromis polyacanthus. The sequence goes on along the minus strand of NC_067115.1, from coordinate 34,746,185 downwards.
CAACAAGCCCTCAAACTCATACGACCACACAAGTCGTATGTATGTGCCCCTGAATACAACCCATGAGAGCGTATTTAGGTTAGCGCCCCTATGGGGGACAGGAAGGCATTACGGGATTTAATTCGCGAAACGGCTTTTCCCTCACTTTCGCAAGACGGATTTAGGCTTAGGGTTAGGGTTAGTGTTAGGTCAAAGTTTGTTCATGGTGACGTTTCAGCTGAGACACCGGAGTGTCGATATTTACTCAACCGCTAGAGGTCGCTTAACTTCAAAACGTAACACTCGGTCGTAATACGGGCATGTATAGACGACTTATGTGGTCGTTTTTTCAAGGAGGACAGTCTCAATACAGCAAATGATAGTTTCTAGATGTAACCCAAGAAAATAGAACAATTGCTCTGTTAGCCCATATGGTGACTTTTACATTGAAGATGGCAATGTTTAAGAGGACTAAACTGCTGCTGGACATGGTCATCGAGAGGGCACAAAAAAGGTGCCCGTTTTCCTCTCCTAGTTTAATTATCAAGCATTGAGACCCACCCAGTTGAGCTTCGGGGTCTTTCAGAAGTATTAACCCCAGAGGAGGTAGTTTTGTTTTATTTACCTGAAAACAATCCTTAAAGACTTTCCACATGGGTGATTCTTGCTGTTGAAACATCCTCATAGGTTTAGGTCACCCTAAAACTTAAATTTATTTAAATATTAGCACTTTTTCTACTATGGCTTATCAAAATGTCTTCATTGAAAAAGACCTATTATGTGAAGTATTTAGTTAATACAATCTGCTCCTGAAGAATCTGCAACTTATCTAAAGGTCAATAATTACATGGCAAACAATATGACAACTATATTTTGGATGGAAATGGAAATTTTGTGCCCTTTTAAGCTTGTGAAGAAGGCATGTGTGGCTGAGGTGAACTGTGCTATCATGACGAAAAATTTACAAAAACTTCAATTAAACATGTCCTGTCTTTCATCCATTTATTTGCCACACATAACTAGCTAGTAAGTAAATGAGTCAGTGGAAAACACCTTTGTTTGTGCAAAGTCCCTGCAAAGACCAGGTGTTTTCATTTATTCTGCTTGATCAGACCTTTGTGGAGGTTGGACGTATTTACATGAGGTCATCAGACAATGTATTACTAAGGTGTAACATTTTCAGCCAAACAAAGCAAACAAAGGAGTCCAGCAGATGTCAAGGAGTGTGTCAGTGGCCACACAGTCCTGAGAAGACATCTGCTCTGTCAAAATAAGTGAAATCACGTGTAAATGCACGACTAGTGAGCATCATGACTGCAGTGATGTGGTCCTGATAATTGTACAATTTGACAGTTTCCAGATTTTTCTCTTTCTGTGTCCAACATTTTTGAGTTTTCTCTGCTCTTTGTAGAAACACACAAATAAGCTGCTCTGAGTTCAGAGGTTTAATAGTAACAGATTCAACGGGTTGGGATTTATTGACAAGAAAATCAAATCAAATATCACAGACAAATCTTGTAACAGTTCAGTTAAAAAATGATGCCAGGATTCAACTCATCTAAATGCTTTCTGGATGTTAAACTTAAAGGGACTTCTGTGAAAACAAATTCACCACACCTTTGTTAGCACAAAGCTAATTTTCGACCGGGAAAGTAATTTGGAAACAGTTGCTTGTGGTTTTACCAAAAATCAGATGATAAATTTATCATTAGTTTTGACAACTGAGACAAGTGTCTTTAGAATCATTTCATAAATAATCTCCATATTCTCTAATCTCCAGCCTCCATACTAACATGTCTGAAAACACAACACACCGTCATGTATACACCAACAAAAGCTTGACTGTTTATTTGTAGTCTCTCATGAACAGGGGCGTGACTGATAAAAACTCACTCAGGATTTCCAATAATTGCCATAAGTTTCTACTACAACTTATGTATAGCTGTCAATTTTGTGTCATAATGAGAATAAAAGTGATGTACAGGGTCACAAAAAGGAATGCATGAAGTTAAATTAACTAGAAAACTAACTAATTTTAACGTATTTACGTAAGCACTGCCAATGGAGACTCAGATCTTAATTCTGTCTGTAGTTTCCTAAAAGCTTAATTTGCATCGACCTAAAACTGTGCTTCTGTGTGGACAAAGGATGAAATACACAGAAAACCTGAAAAGCTTTATGAGTCATTCCACGAAACTGGTACCTTTTCAACTTTGAAAAAATAAAATTTAAACTATATTTAATTTTTATTTTTTAAGTAGCCAGGAATCACAGAAGGTCTAAAATGACAGGAAACTATATTGTGCCATCTCAGGCTGTGTTATTTAATATTTGTTAATTATGTCAAATCCTGTTACTGTGGAAAGGTAACAGGGTTGACAGTAACAGGGTTGACCATTTTAAACTAATTTGCTTGTAGCTAGCTAAAATAAATGCTAGTTAAAGTGCAAGCTATGTACTTTGAAAGATAATTACTTGTAGATATTGATTATATTTTGAAACATAGAAAATTGATTATGTTTATATGTTAAAAACTGGTAACAGGATTGACGTTGTATGCTTGTCCCCCCTGGTTAAACCTTGAAAAAAACTTCAAAATACCAAATCAGAGATGAGAGAAACTTACTTGTCAATGAGCTGTTAGCAGCCTGGTTCCGAGATGATGCAACCTCCTTTAAATCCTGTCAAATCTGGAATGTACCATTATTTTTATAGGGTTTTTTAGTTAGGGTAACAGGGTTGACACGAAATCAGGGGACGCCGATAAATTGGTCATTTATAATGGTTAATATATATTATTATTACCAAAAACACTGTTTTACAATAAGATCATACTTTAAACCACATGTAAATGTAAAAATTTTAACATTTTGCCTACATTTTACAAATGAAAAGTCCTGTACACATACAACAATAACAGTGAGGGACAGGCCAAAAACCTCACCCTCTTCAGCATGAAAGTAATTTAATTTAATTAAAATAACATTTCACTGACTTTAATTTGATGTTATATTAAGGAGAGAAGACAGGGTAATGTTATATTTTTAAATGAAATATTAATTTGTTGTTATCATAATTGTATGACTGATTATTTCTTGGGGATGCAAAAGGCACCGATTTCATGGAATGACCCTTATGTTGCAAAGAGGAATATAGGCAATTTTGTGAGGCATGTGGAGTACAAACATCATGCTGGCAAAATCAGAGGCTGTTGATTTGCTTTTCTTTTTTTCTTTTTTTTTTAAAAAAAAGGCAGGAAACAGAAACAAAAATAGGAGGAGAAAAAACTTACAGCAAAACTTGCGTTCAACAGTTAGGAGTGGTGCATCGTGCTGCCTTCTGAACAAAGCATTCCCTCGCTTCTCTCCCAGTATACTCATGTATATGGGGAAGTGGCAGCCTTCCCAGTTTAAACCAGTCAATCAGGACACATCTTAGAGGTTCCACCTACTGAGGGAACCAATGAAACAGCTGCTTTAGAGGTGTGGCTGCTTTTTTTTTTTTTTAACCTCCTGGACAAGATGGCTGCCACAAGGAAACCCAGGTAATGACTTCTACCAAGTTAATGTAATTTTTCTCTGTAGCCGTCTAAATAAACAAATCAATGTCAACCACTCTTCACAAACAGAGAACTTGTGCTTCCTAATAGTTTAAAATCCTCACGTATCCCCACGTACATGTAGACAATATCTGAAATAGTCACTAGTCTTTCAAGTGTGTATGTTATATTTGGACATCTAAAATATATATATATATATATATATATATATTTAGTTTTGCATTTGACAAACTTTTTTGTTGTATTTACGATAAAACTATTGATTTAAAAAAATTTTTTTTACTTGCATTAGAGGAGTAAAATACTATATTGCCAACCTAGAAAGATGGAATTTTGCAGTCATGTCCTTTTTTGGACATGACTGACTGAAATTACTTGAGCATTTTTTCATACACTTTAAACAAACTGCACTAATCCTCTACGGGGACTAGCTTTATTATTAGTCTTGCTCAGAATCAAAACCTGTTCATTACACAATAGACAAAAGCATACAAAGAGGGAAACACATACTTTATTTATGAGAAGTTATGTTAAGATATTGGATTTCTTTTAATGTTAATCTCATGTTTTTTTAAGCATGAGAGCTATAAACCTACATTAACCTTTACTGTAGTTACATTGGCTTTCATTGTACTATAGACTTTTTGTATTGTGAAAGTAAAGCAGAGATTTCCCACATGGAAGTCCTTTACCTTGATTTTGCAGAGGAAACAGAATTATCTCAGTGAAGGTAACAGTCAACACAGTTGGTCACAGGACACAGTTAGCAGTTAGCCAAAAATACAGGATTAGTATGTAGCTAGGTAATGGTTGTTTTTCCCCTCTTTGTGAGGCTCAAAGCAGAGCTAAAATTAGAGATAATTTGGGCTTACAATGTTTGGAAGGTAAAAACAGAACTTCAGAGGGAATAAGCGTGTTGTTCTTCATCTGCTGAGTAGGTAAACTGTTTGCTAACACTTTAGCCACAAAAACTTTGCTAGCATATGTCTGTTAGCTTATTTAAATGTTTTTTCTGCCTCCTGGCGATCAGAAACAGAATTACTGTGACTGTTGAAACCCTACAATCGATGACTGTTTTCATGACACTGTGCTGCTTGAAAGTTTGTGGATTTTATCTTAATGCTTTTATATATAAACATATATAGCATTCCTTTACAGAGAATAAGTCCAAAACTATGCTGTTTTGTCATTTGATAGCACAACACAGACAAAATTAGCAATAAACTAAAAAATAAGGATTAGCATGTAGCTAGCTCATGGTTGTTTTTCCCTCAGTGAGGTTCAAAGCAGAGAAAAGCAGAGATGTTGTTGGACTTACTTTGTTCTGGAGGGTAAAAACAGAACTTCAAAGTCAATAAACATGTAATTCTTCATCTGCTGGATGTGCAAATAAAGTGTTGCTAACACTTCAGCCGCAACAACTTTACTTGCATGTGTCTGTTAGCACGTTTCGATGTTTTTTTTCTGCCTCTGAGCGGTCAGAAACAGAATAATTGTTTGACTTTGCAAAATGGATGAGTGTTTTCGTGATACTGTGGTGCTTGGAAGTTTGTGAACCTTTCAGAAATGTCCCAGTTTCTCCTTGAAACACTGCTATGCTAACAATTGTTGTGTACTCCTCCAGTTGCTTAGAAATTACCTCCATGTGCACACAGTTGATCAAGTCTTAAGTCTTTACAGATGTTTTCGTAACCTTTCCCAGACTGATTAGCATCAACAAATCTGTCTGAGGTCTTTGTCCACAAACATGTGTTGTGAAGATCAGACTTTGACAGATTGCTGTTCTTTAAATACATGAGAAGTCCACACACCTGATTCCCATCCTATTGATTGAAAACACCTGACTTTGTTTCATCTTTATGTTTACTGCTGATCCTGGAGGTTCACATGCTCTTTAGACACTCACGGATGTGAAATACTAGATCCTTTTCTTCGATAAAGACAGGATTTGTTAAATTAATTAATTAGGTCCTCTTTATGTATTTTTGGGACTGGGAAAATCTCATGTTTTGCTGCTTTTATGCAGAAATACAGAAAGTTCTAAATGGTTCCTAAATTCTCTAGCACTGCTATAAATAATTTTAGAGCCAGTTTTATTTGTTGAGACTGAACTTTCAATTATTTTTGATATCTAAGATAAGATAAAATAGAACTTTTTCATCTCAAATGAAATTTTTAGAGTCTAAGACATTTTAGTCATTTTTTAACCAAAAAAATGGCATTTGTACCTTCAAATTTGTTGCTTTTCTTGATCACACATGACAGTAAACTGAATATCTATGGGTTTGGGGGCTGTTGGACAGAAAAGGTAATTCATGGACAATGAAAGATTCAACAACAGCAGCAATTTTAAAAATGATTGTACAAACACTCAGCACTAGTGTATGGATAATAGCTAAAACAGATTTTTCTATACATATTTTCTTTATATTATAGATGGATAGTTGTGTTAAAGAGGAATTTAATCAGATCTTATCAAATTGAAAGAAGCCTTATAACAATTAATCTGTGACAATTATTGATCCAGAAATTCTCACCTGCTACTCCTTTAACTCCAACAGAAAATAAACACAACAGCTTCCTTTTTTAATGACAGTAATTTGAATCATTGTTAAGCGCTCGGCAAATTTCAACACAAACTGGTCCTAGTTTAAAGAGCTCAAAGGTGGAAGTGGTTAACAGTGGGCAAAACAAATGTCCTTCCAATTTGTTCTTTTAAAAAGCACTAAGGAAGAAAATATCGAGGGACAAACAGGCTTTAACCAGAACTTAATGAGGCTTTCTCCTCACTAATGCGCTCCATTCAGCCTCATTACGGAGTACAAAACAGCAGTTAACACCTGCAGAGCTTCTGCTAAAACAAAGGCACAGAGACTCTAGTCTGACAACATAAACAGCGGCCTTTAATTGATCAGTTCATTCTTTACATTTTGTACCCATTTCTATCACTATACATTCAATAAATCCTCTTTGAACTGCATCCACACAGTCTGATTACCTTTGTGTCCACTCAGAAGATTAGTGTTCGGGTAATTAATCGTTGAAAAACAGCTCCTACCGCGGTTCCTTTTTGTCTTACAGTATTTCTGGTGTAGTGCACATACAAAGGCATGGCTTTGGGTAGACTGAGGTGGACAGATTTAGGAGTGTCATGGCCTCGTTTTCTTTAGATTTTTTTCTTTTAAGTTACAAAAACCACATATTTCTTGCTATACCTAATTCATAAATACAGTATATATTATAAGCATTCATCTTGTGCTAAAGTCAAAGCTGTGTTTAGAGTTTAAAAAAAAAAATCTCAACATCAATAACATACAGGAAAATGAGCTCGCCTGTATAGATTGTTTACAACATAATGTTTACAGTGATTTTACAGTGTTTTTAATGTCCCTGATTATCTCAGAATCAAAGCGATGTGTTGTTTTTTTATATTAGTTTTTTACATTACAGGAAAGAAGCAGTATTTATCAGCGTGTGTTTACAGTTACTGGGGATTGTGTGTTATTGTGTGCGCTAGAGTTTATGTGTTTGTATTAAAGCCTGGAGAAACAGAGACATTTAAAACATTAAAGAAGATGAATTCTTATCGACAGAGCCATGTGGTGATGACATAAACAGCTCTTTTACATACATAATTACTCAGTCATTCACTGATTATATAGTTGGGTGTCATGGTTACCAATCACGTGTACAATAATGAACACAATACCACGGAAGTCAACACTGATCTCGCTGCCAGCAAACTACCTGCATTCTCCTCCTTTCGTCTTTCACTGTGTGTGCAGTCTACAGGAGTACGAGGCAAACCGTTATTACATTAATAAACAACAAAATCAATTAAAATGATAATGGAAGGAAAACACAACCAAAAACAGACAATATATTCTTTTTTTTCCTTTTTTTTTTTTGGAGTGGACGGGCACACAGAATGTTGAATATATTACACTGATGTGCAGACCATCAGGGAGACAAACGTTTTAGAAGTTCAGTGTCTCCGACATCATCTTCCACCAGTCCATCAGCTCCTCCCGCTCCTCCTCCTTCCTCTCCATCAGAGACTCCAACTCAAAGTCCACCTGAGATACATAAAAAACATGGAGGTAAGAATTTAAACATCGTTCATTTCCTACTCTTCCATCATTTTGTTTTTCTTTACAGCTCATTGTCTTGTCAGCACTTGTGCAGAATGTCTGAGGAGTGCATTCTTCTTTATTTTTTATTACTCCACCAAGGAACATGGCAGAGTTATGTGATGATCAGCGTACGTTTGTCTGTCTGTCTGTTAGCAACATTACTCAAAAACAGACGAATGGATTTGGATGAAATTTTCAGGGAAGGTCAGAAATGACACAAGGACCAAGTGATTAGATTTTGGCAGTGATGCAGCTTAGAGTCTGGATCCACAGATTTGTTTCTGTATCATTGTGACATAATGACACGGCATCACTGTAACTATGATACAAAGTGAACGCTGCATCAGCTGCCTGCTGACAATCACATGATTTGAATGGTAAACTCTGCATAATGGATTGTGTATATGGTCCATAACACAACACTATACAGACTCTGTTTTGTGCCTTTTTATTTCTTTTTATGCCAAAACCTCCCACTAAGCACAGAGAATGTTGGTGTGTCATAAGAGCAATATTTTGGAGGTTAAATCATAATTATTTTGCAGTTCAGAGTATTGTTACAAAAGGAATTAACATTAACATTTTTCAATCCCTTCTGGTGGTGATCGTTTTGTAAGTGACTCAATGCTAGTTTCTTATGTCTTGATTTTTTTCTTGAGAGAAACCGATGAGGAAGTCTTGCAGGAACCACTAAATCAAAATCAAATCAAATCACTTTCGCCTTGCAGCTTGAAGATCCCCGGTTCAAATCCCGGCCTTCCTGTGATCTTTCTGCATGGAGTTTGCATATTTTCCCTGTACATGCGTGGGTTTTCTGCAGGTTCTCCGGCTTCCTCCCACAGTCCAAAAATATGCTGAGGTTAATTGGTTACTCTAAATTGTCCGTAGGTGTGAATGTGAGTGTGACTGTCTGTCTGTATATGTAGCCCTGTGGTACACTGGTGACCTGTCCAGGATGTCCCCTGTTTCCACCCCAAGTCAGCTGGGATAGACTCCAGCCCGCTCCCCCCCGATCCTACTGAGGATTAAGTGGTGTATAGGTAACGGATGAATGGATGGCTTTTTGGCTTTTGATTTTCACATCTTCCTCAGTACCTCCATTTAGCCTGACTTGTTTGGATTCTGAATTTAGAAAACTTGTTCTCTATCTGGGAGCTGTTATGTGCTAAAATATTTCCATTGTCCTTCTAAAATGGCCAGGAGGAAGAGGACAGGAGATGGCGAGCTTCCTGGATGTACTCCTGTTTGCACATCCAATCCTTGGATCCTCGGCCCTCGTGCAGCACTTTGCATTTATCAGTTTAGGTAAAATGCCATAGAAGCTCATTAGTTTCTACAGTATTTCTCTGCCCAGACTACCAAATGCTTTTTCGTACTTTATGAAATTGAATGACTATAATCCTAAAAGTAGTGATTTGGGCAGTGCACGAGCGGTTCTTTCAGAAGCCAGATCGGTTGACTCTGTTTTTTCCATCTGCAGCTGCTTTTAACCTTTCAAGATAGACAGTCCTGGTATCAGTCACATATGCAGAATTTTCTATGCTAGAGGTGTCCACCAGAGTGACCAAGATACTGTCCCTTATACCAGCTGTTCTCATACAGTATTGACCACCAGGATTGAACTGACTGTATATTTTGATTCATGAACAGTCATTAAATGTAACAAAATACTACCGCACATGGCTCCTACTCATGTCACCTTTTAAAAAGACGTGAGATGTGAGGTAAATGTTGGTTGGTTCTTTTGTTTTGCGTGTCTTACCCTGGTTGCAGGGCTGTAGGGAACAGCCACCTTCTTGATGACAGTCAGGTATCCTGGAGCAGAAGCTGCCACTTTGTAGTTTCCTGGAGCCAGTAGGCGCCAGTAATCTCCATCTTTGGCTGCAAATTATGGAGTGTTTCTTTAATACATTCATGCAAACACTCACAAGACTGTTATTCATGTCTAAGTGATTGCAGTAGGCAGTTAAAGCAAACAGGTGTAAGGAACAGAAACTAGACTAGTTACAGCTGGTGCAGTAACAACTATGTCCACAAGATGGAGGCATTGCAGCAGCTTATTCCCTCACACCATGCTACAGTCTGGTGTGATGCAGTGTGTGTGCTCGCTTTGCTAAGCCTGTGTAAATTTGCACTGAGCTCTAATACCTGTGGTGATGTCATGGTAAATACCCTCCACAGAGATGGTGGCATTGGAAATGGGGTTGCCCTGGAGGTCACGGACAAATCCCTTCACGCCACGGTGAACCTGCACACAAGACGAATATTCACTTTTGATTTGGAAACCGAAGGCAGAATCTGTAAAATCTCTTAGGTAGGTATGGGTGGCTCTTACTGCAGTTAGTGCATTACAAAAAGAATGCAATACAATTGGTGAAAATACTACTTAAAATTAATTGCCTACATTGTGGGGGGAAAATAACCTTTAAAACAGGTAAAAATATTTTGTCTTAAAGCACCCACATGTATCTCAGATTTGGTTAGTGCCAGATTTAAAAACAAATACACTTTTCTAGATCTATGAAAGATTTAATATTTATGTTAGTAATATGTTTTAATATCAGACAAAAAAACATGCATACACTACCGTTCAAAAGCAAGGGGTCACTTAAAAAATGTCCTTATTTTTGAAAGAAGAGCATTTTTTTTCAATGAAGATAACATTAAATGATTCAGAAATCCACTCTACACATTGTTAATGTGGTAAATGACTATTCTAGCTGGAAACGGATGATATTTAATAGAATATCTCCATAGGTGTACAGAGGAACATTTCCAGCAACCATCACTCCTGTGTTCTAATGCTACATTGTGTTAGCTAATGGTGTTGAAAGGCTGATTGATGATTAGAAATCCCTTGCGCAATTATATTAGCACATGAATAAAAGGGTGAGTTTTCATGGAAATTATCTGGGTGACCCCAAACTTTTGAACGGTGGTGTATATTATCTTATATTGTTTTGATTTAAGACATTTAATCAGATTAAGATTTCACTTTTTGCAGTTTGTGTTCTACTGCCATAAAGAAGATCTTCCTTTTATCTCCGTCAACTAATCAAGTATTAGTTGAGTTAATCACATTTGAACCAAGCCAAGATCAGAAATTACGTCTCGAGGAGTCAGTTCAGCACTAATAAACAAACGACTTCGAGTAATTTTAGCATTTATTCACTTGAGATTGTGCACTTTGGTTTTGTTTTCTGGGTCAGATACATCAACGCAAACAGATGAGAGGACGGAGCGTGATTTGTAACGAGGTTCATTTATAGTGTGCTGCCTACCTGCTCGATGTAGTTGACGAGGGAGTTGCGGTTTTGGTCCCAGTAGTTCTTCAGAGTGTCCTCGTTGGGGAACTTATCACAGCTGAGCTCCAGAGTGATCTCAAAGCAGTTACTGCTGAGGTAGTTGAAATCCTGCATTCCTGCAACGGGTCAGTTAAACAGCAGATAGTAAGAGAAGAATACTGAGATTAGTAAGTAAAAATGGTAGAAACAAGAGAGCAAAACGGCAATAATCCTGGGTTTGGTTAGTAGGCAGTAGGTATTTAGGTTTCATATTTATAATGGACTACACTGGGGTGATAAATTCATGTTTATTTCGACACATCGGTTACATAAAACTGCTGTTTTTGTTTAACAAATTTTGTTTGCATTACCTAATTTATCCACCAGAGAGCAGTTGTTTTGTTATTTTTAAAAATCTCAGCCAGTAAATATCTTAATTACAGTTGGATATTTTACTAACAAATTAAAGGTTTATTTTAAATCTTGTTTCAAAAAGAAATTCAATCACGTATTTAGGCCAAATATCAAATTTTTGATGCTTCAACTTGTTAATTTCAAAAAGTACAGAATAAAAACTAACTCCTCGCCATATAAGATTGGATCTATTATGTTAATTTCACTGCATTAGACACCTGATGTTTTTGGGGGGGTTTTGTTGCAGTTGGGTGGTAAAAACACACATACTAGTAAAGGCAACAGCAGTCAGCCAAAATGTGCTGGAAAGTATCAGTATAGCGAATAGACCGATAGACTAGCTGTGGGGAGCTTTATTTGCAGCAAACAGAACTAAATTTCAAATTGACCATGATAAAACAGCTGTAATAAAAGTGGCATCTACAAATGAAGCTCCAGCAAAAACATTCAGATACCTAATAATAAGATATTTGCTTGACTGCAGATTTAACAAAGCGATGGATGAAACAATCAGACAGTCAGTCTGTTACATATTTCTGTGAAATGTTCAACAGTATTACTGTAAACTCAACATCTTTCGGGTTGAGGACTGTTGATTGGACAAAAAAAAGATCAAGTTGTCTGAAGATGCCATTTTTGGCTCTAGAGATCGATTAGTATTTTCTTTTAAAACCTTTTAAATGCGGTAAAAGTTAAAGCAAATTTTAATGTTCTATCTACAAACATTTTTTAAAGATTTCTTCAGGATCAAAGTAATTCAATAATATTTGTCAGTGCATCAAAAGACACACAGCAAAAATGAAGTGTTAATAGTTAATTTGGGGGACCTAATTCTCCAAAATGCAAACAAAGGCTAAAAAGCGACACTCATGTTTGAGCACATGGTGTAAGTGGCTGTGTCCATCACAGCATTATACTTACTGTTTGCATCTATTCATCCATGAAGACTTCTAATAGAACATTTAAAAATGCTTTGCTGAAAACAATGTAAATCAAAGTCATTTTCATTCCATTTTTAGCCCAACTACTTTGAAAAAAACATTTTACATCTGAAAAAACTCAGAAAATAAACACATTGTAAGTATGAATATTCATTTTAAACATTGCTTCACTTGCTGAGATACTTTCAAACAGGGATTTGTGCATTTGTGACAGCATGAAGAGCAAAAGCCAGTTCCATAGACGATCTGCAAGATGTTCAAATATACATTGTGAAGTATGGAAATAAAAATCATTTTCTAACACAGATTTTTCAAATTTTTTATCAGTGTTTAGCCACATCCAGTCAAGTTCTAATGTTAAAATCACAGGTGTCTCTTTACCTAAAATTCTCCAAAGCAGAACTGCTTGCTGGTTTGCATCTTACCTCCTGGGACACTGTACCAGGCGCCGCCGTTAGTGATGCCCTCTTTGAAGCTGGAGTCGTCGTCGTTCTTGCGGCATGGAGGTCGCTGGGGGTCGGACATGACTGGGTTGTACATGGAGTAAGCTCTGGCCAGAGACTTGAACATCACATCATCCGGACTGGCGCTGTACTCGTGGGTGGATCCTTAGAGGAAGAGAACAAACGCTGTTTAGACGGCGGCTATGATAAAGCGTTAATAGAACACCTGCATCTGCAATGAATTAAACATGCTCCACACACGTTGTTTACTTCTAGGTGGTAAACGCTGTGGAAACATTTTCCATCTGATTTAAATCCCATTTACGACATTCTGAACGAAAACGCTTAAAAATGTTTGTTGTTTCGGTCACAGCTCAAATATTTGTTTCTATAAGTCTGCAGAAACGTCCTCGCATAAAAGAAGGGAACAGTTTACACACAGTTCAACAACCCGAAAACAGAAACAGGAAGTGTGTGAGTATTGTGTGTGGATATGTGCGTGTACCGGTGCGGGTTTCATCGTATGGATAGTTGGCCACAACGTCGCCTCCGTGCAGGTTAGCTGAGAGGACGAAGGGGATATCCATGATCCAGTGGATCACTGATTTGGTCTCTGGAGCCAGCTGCAAATGTAAGAAAATTTGAATTAATAATACATTAAAAAAATGCATTCTGAAGCCAATCTAATATATTATCACTTCAATCCTACAGAGATCAGACAACTTCTAAAACATTAAAGGAGAGCTTGTTTGTTTATTAGGATGTCTCGGCATAAATCACAATGACTAGAATGACACTGATACTTAACCTCTGCTACCCATTGAATACAATGTATTAATGGAAATAACGATTACAGCAGCTTTGAGTCAACTCTTACACATCACATTTGTGCTGCAGAATTCAGCAGCACGAGTTCTCACTAAGACCAGAAGGAGAACTCACATTACAGCGATTATAAAGACTCTTTTAGAACTGATTTTAAGCTTCTTTTATTAGTTTATGAAGTTCTTAATGGTGTTGGGCCTTCATATTTATCAGATTTATAATATGAACCCTCTAGAATCACCAAAGTTCTTCTGGTTGTGGCTTTTTAATGACACCTAAAGCCAGAACAAAAACATCTGTGGAACCGCCTACCAGAAGATCTGAGGGCAGCAGTGTTGATATTTTTAACCATTGTGTTGTCCTTACCAAAAAATGTTGTTGCCTTGTCTGAAAAAAAGTCCCAAAATTTATAAAAATTTGCAACATCTTCAGGAAGAAAATTCCTAAAAAAATTTCCCTCTAAAGTTTTTTTTTTTAATTAAAATCCCCAAATTTGACCACGAAATTCACTGGATTTCGGTTGATTTGTTTCTGAATGTTCTTAAACATCTTTTTTATTTGTTTTTTTCCCCACCAAAAAATGTTCAAAAATTTCCAAAAAAAAAATTTAAAATGTGGAAGTTTTCACTGTGAAAATATATTTTTTTTTCCCCACATTTTTAAAACGGGTCAATTTGACCCACAGGACAACATGAGAGTTAAAGCCAAATTCAAGATCTGTCTTATTAGTCAGACTATAGATTGATTTGATAGATTTTATCTATTTATTACTATTTTAAAATTTTATTTATTGACCTGTTTGTTTATTCACTCATTTACATCCGTGTACAGTTTCTTAATTATTTTTTTTTTATAATTTCTTACACAGTGTTTAGAATTTTTAGAGTGTTTATTTTTATCTCTATTTTAATATCAGATATTGTATTTAATCTATTTATCTGGCTTATTTTATCTCCTCTTGTGTTCCCTCATTTTGTGAGGAGAGTTCTACGTTTCTATTGTTTTATTGCATTTTTATTTGCTACCTGTTAAGCACTTTGTGTTGCATTTCTGTTTGTATGAGAAGCGTTATAGAAACAAAGTCTGATTGATTTAGGAAACTCTTTCTAATAAACTATATACATTTGTGACTGTGTGAGTGAATTATCTTGTGGTTGAGTGACTCTGATGGGGCAGATAAAGTGGAAAGTTTGGACTGTTCTGGTCCTTTCATGGGACTTGTTGAGAGTAATAAATATCACCACCCTTATCCTTTAATCACCTGCTCTGTTTGCATACCTTGGTGTTTTCATCCACGGCCTTCTTCATGTTCTGCAGCAGGTGGTTGTTGGCTCCGCCCTCCCGCTCGTTGATGTAGATGATGCGGTCCAGGTCGGGGAAGTTCCGGTTCAGATCCACCCCCTGAGCGTTGCTGCGGCCCACAAACCAGTCCTTGATCTCTCCGGGCTGCGCAGGACAACAGGATTGGACGTTCAGAAATAGTTACTGTTGTTGCTGCGTGTGTGTAATTCAAAGCCAAGAGTTGTGGTTGCTAAGTCACTGTTTGTAGTCTCATAAGCTTAATCTGTCTGGTGCTAAATCCTCGGATCAAGTTTCTAGGCTATGCAGTGTGATTTTCGAGGTGCTGTCTCCTCACCTGAGAGGCGGCCTTCTCAAAGCCGTCTGGGTTCATAGACGGCATGAGGTGGATGCGGGTGTTGTGGATGAGGTCGATGATGGTCTCGTTGCCCTGCTGGTACTGGTTGCACAGATACTGGGCCAGATAGATGAGCAGCTCTCTGCCCACGGCCTCGTTGCCGTGCATGTTGGCGATGTATTTAAACTCAGGCTCGCCTGCAGGAACCCAGAAAAAATTTCCTTGTTAGTTGTAACACACAGATGGAGCTATGATTTCACATTCAAAGGTAAACATTTACTATTCCATCTGCACGTTATTCGACAATGTTTGTTAACCGCACACATACATGTCCATAAAAGGACATCTCTGGTTAATTGTACATTACTAATTGCACAGTTCTGACATGATTTATATTTTCCTGCCTACTTGCACACCATCTGCACAGTCTTTTAGCTTTAGTATATACATTCTGTACATAATGCTTCCTTTATATTGTTAATAGCTCAATATCCCCTGTATGCTCTGCTCTTATTTCTGTATGTTCTGCATGTTTAATATGCTGCTGGTTTCGCTGGTTTCTTGACTTTCCCTCGGAATCGATAAAGTTTCTACCTATCTACCTACCTAACTAACTACCTACCTTGATCCTACCTGTCTAAGTACCTACCTACCTTCCTTCCTTCCTACATTAGTATCAACCTACTTTCCTTCCTACCTTCCTTCCTTAGTATCAACCTACCTACCTTCCTTCCTGTCTACCTAAGTACCTTCCTACCTATTTTCCTACCGACCTACAATTTTACAAACAATCAGGATTTAAACAATGAATGTACATTTGACCAGCTTGAACCAATGGCAGTTAGAAAATCTTCTGTTTTCTGACACAAAACAGAAAACCGGAGAAAAGAAAACACAACAGCCATTATAGTCAGACGCCATGGTAACAATCTTTTATCTCCCCAGGACCACAAACAGGCTGCAGATAACACCCAGCATTCAGAGCATTAACGTGAACACACTCCAGCTGTAACGAACTCCCTGACTCATCAGCCAAAAGGTTAAACGGGATTGAACAGCCCAGAACTTCATTTGGACAATTATGACCAAGACACAGTGCATTAGGAGCAACAGTGTCACAGGTTGTTCTGACTAATAGTTGGTGCAGAGCAGCCTGCTGGCGACAGGTCTCAGATCAGATTCACAGAAAGTTCAGCTCCAACGCCATGTTACGAAATTAAGGTTCCTCAGGGAGACTTGCAACAGAATGTCTGGAGTTTGTAATCACCGACTTTTACCCTTCATGCGGTCACAAATGCATACATCCCTGTTTTCAAGTATCTCAGCAAGTAAAACAATATTTAAAATTGACATTCATACTCACAATGTGTTTTTATGTGAGTATTTTAGACATAAAATGGTTTTTCCAAGTGTTTTTAGAGATAAATCTGCCTACAAAAGTCTTCACGGATGAATAGATGTAAACAACAAGTATAATGTTGTGATGGATACAGTGAGTTACACCATGTGCTGAAACATGAGCATCCCTTTAAGCCGTTATTTGTTTGCATTGTGGAAAATTAGGCCCTGCAAATAAGGAATGAACAGTTCATTTTTGCTGTCATTTGATGTACTGACAAATATCATTGATTTAATTTGATCCTGATGAAATCTTTAAATGTAGACAGGACATACAAATTTAAGTTTTCTTTGAACTTTTACATCTTGTACTGTATTTTTTTAATTTTTCAAGAAAAAAACCAATTGATCCTTAAGAGCCAAAAAAGACATTTTTAGATGGCTTGATCTTGTTTTGTCCAACCAACAGTCCTCAACCTGAAAGATATTCAGTTTACAGCAATACTAGATTCAACCATAGTTTCACAGCAAAATAGAACAGACTGACTGGCTGATTGCTTCATCCATCAATTTGTTAAATCTGCCATCAAGCAAATATCTTTTTATTAGGTAATTAAATCTAGCTACCACTTTTATTATAGCTGTTTTATCATTGCACTCTTTCAAACAGTATTCCCAATGTATCTACAATAGTTAACCAACAGAAACAACCACACAATGGTGGTTTAATTCAACAGTGCTTTATCAAATGTATTAATTTAGTTCTGTTTGCTGCAAACAAAGCTCACCACTACTAGTCTATTGATCCATTTACTACGCTGATATTTGCACATTTTGGCCGACTGCCGATGCTGATACCAATATGCATGTGTTCTTTCCACGTAACTGCAAAGAAAACATCAGGTCTCTCCTGTAGGGAAATTACCAAATGATTATACCTACTGTTATCATGGTAGCTACGGGCAGGTGCAGACATAAAATACAGTTTTTCAAATGTACAAATTAAACATATGTATTTTTAATATTTTCAAACTAACATTGTCAACTCCTAGCCCAACGGACGATATTTGTCTGTCAAAGCTCATTATAAGCTCACGCCATCTTCTACTTAAAGCCTTTATTGGCATCCTTAACTTCAATATGCTTTCATTAATCCTGGTTTTAGGAAACCTGGATTATGATGATGGATATGATGGTTTATCAGATTGAAACCAGGATGCCGTAGTTTGTAAACACCTGATCCAGGTTTAGAGGAAGAAGCGGCTGAAATGTTCATTAATCGAAGACATGCAACCAATCAGACAATCAGGAACTTGAACACTGATGTTACCAAGAAAAATACATGCGAGATTAAAAAAATAACAGGTTTCTCATGATCTCATGAAACACAATGTCCCAAAAAAGATGAAAACAGTAACAAGACTAAGATTCTAATGCACATATGTTGATCTTACCCTGATGACCTTTAGCGGTTGCTAATTTGTCAGCTCCAGTTTCCTTGTTACTGCATCATCTCCAACATAATTTTTTCATTTTAAAATTATTTATGACATAATTATTTTCTGATTTATAACTGCATGTCATTGATTTTGTTGTTGGGGATAGTTTCTTTAGTTTCACAGTTGCCTTCGGTGTAAACTTTAACCTTTACCAGAAGAGAGTTTAGCACTGCATGACCAAACAAAACGCCTACACTGAGAGGTAAAAGCAGCATATTCTCACATTTGAGAACCTGAGAGTATTTTTCTAGATGAATAACTTCAACAATCATCAAAAATTATCTCAATTAAGCTTCTGTCAATCTTTAAATAGTTCTGACTTCTAACATTTCCTTTTCTCGTTTCATCTAAAAATACAGACTCTACCGTTTGATGGATTAACCGATGTTGGCCATGCCGGTGTGTGTTGACAAAAACATCACTTTCCTTTCCTTTATCGCAGGTGATATTGCTTTCACATTTGAGTGCTATTTCTGTCCTTCTGCTCGGTAAATTTGTACTCTAATGACCCATGCTCTCACCATCTGTTCTATGCACCAATTAGCCATTCCTTCTGTCCTCTAAGTCTCTCCATCTAATCAAATATATACACAAAACACGCACAAGCATGAGATGGATTATTTTAAGAGCTACATAAAGAAAATATTTTTTAAAAATCAGAGTTTGAGCTACAGCACACATTTCTTTGATGAACTACAAACTAAAGATTGATGGTTTTCTGTGGCTACATGAGAACAAAGAAATGAGGATTGATGGGGAACAAAACTGTCTTTTGTTCAGATCAGTTATGAAATGTAGCTCAAGAACGGCAGATGGTGAAGAGCTCGAGTGTGTGCGTGTGTGTTTGAAGCCAAAGCTGCTGTAGGGGCCAGTTTCTGTTGAGAGCTCTTTTGTGTTTTTTATTGTTCTTACCCCAACTCTGACTTCATTTTTCACATCATTATTATTAATTCGACGACTAAGATGCTGTAGGAAAATAATACCTTCAAGATGTGGGGCTGTGTCAATATTTTTCAATCCATTTTAGCATCTCTTGGAAGCGTTTGATGTATTTGTAAAGTGGCTTCTAGAGTGAGTAACGCACACACAAACCGCCCAGCACACATCTGGTAGTCAGGTTATTTTTAAATGCTCGATTCTGGCTCCGAGTCGCTACTAATGATTTCAAGACTACAATTAACTCTTTCCGTCCCGACGTTGGCCAATGGTTATTACAGGCTTCAGAGGCCTGACAGAGCTGTCAAACACATGCACTCGCACACATGCACACACTTTGAAGTTGCCAAAAAGGAGTTACTGTGATGCAAGCTATTGCACAGATGCTCAGTATCTGGGGATTTTGTCCCCCCCCCCTTTCTCCCTGAAGAAACATGTTTTCATTCTGCTGATCCTCATGTTCGTGTGTGACATGATTTGTATATGTAGGACACACGCAGAAACCATTACGGGCCGAATCCTGGAGATAATTTAAGATGTGTTAGTGCGACTTTAGGGTGACGTGTGCAGGCAGGAGAGGAGAGGTGGGACTAATTCCCTGCTTCAAAAACACGATGAGTAATGCTGTCATTTGCACTCATATGTTTATTTATCCTTTGCAGCTCTGTTCTTTTCACATGCATAGACACTTCTTCCTCTTTTCTCTAATTATTCCAGTTCTCCCTCAACCTCGTCCCGACCCTGAGCTGCTTTCATGCACACACAGAACCACTCATGCACAGATGTGTGAAAGAAACAGTGCATATGAGAAAGACTGAATTCATTATATGAAAAAGCGCATTTTTTTATGTGGCAAGATGGCATCCAGCATTGAACAGGAGTAAGAGCGTACAAATGAAATGGAGACCAAGGTAAATGTTTAGTTTCATTCCTGCCAGCAAAAATGAAGGTAATTTTGAATCACAAGATCACCTAAATGTAGGCAGAGCTGTCATTTATTGTGGATATGTGCCAGTATTAACAATGTTTAATATAGCATTACATAAACTAATATGGTGTTATTTTTAGGATCAGTCTATCAAGATTTTCATGTCTTCTTTAGTCCCACTAGTGGCCCAAAATCTAATCAGATTCACTGCACAGTGATACAAACTTAGGCAACCAACAAGCCTTTACAGTGAACATGCTGAAAACATCAAGTATTTGCTGATTTTCTGTTTAAATAACTGATTCGGAAGGATTCAGAGGGCTGCAACTTTAAACTATGGACTGCTGTGCAATAACACTCTTCTCTTGTACATTTTAACATATATAAAAAAAATATACAAGTAATAAAAATCAGATTAAAAAAGGCACAGCTTCTATCTTTAACTCCAGTTTATTTCCTGTTCCCCTGAGGTCAATATAACACATCATCATCCTACATTAGTCAGAAATTCTAACAGTGTCAACAGGTGATCAATACTGTCTCCTAGGCGACCACGTAATAATGGCTGCGGCCACGACGTCATTTGCGAAGCACCGTGCTGAAAGGCTCTCAGTCGTCGTGGCAACCCTGACAGGGGCAGGTGCTTCGGGAGACAAACTGACTGGGACGCTGAGTAAACACACTCTGTCTGCTCACATCGTCCTCGTGTTCGTACTCTCACACTCATGTAAACGCAGTCTGTTTCCTCAGGACGACTGCCGGCACTGTCAGCTCATATTACAGACACACTAAGGGACATGAAGGAGGAAATGCACCAATACTGTGCTCCGTTGTTGAGTTATAAGGTGAAATAATGAGCTGCACGATGCTCTGAGCTTTCTGCTGTGCTTTCTGCTATTTTCGGACTGCATCATTTTAACAAACTGCATTTTTTTAAAGATTCAGTGTTGATGATGATGTGATCTTTTGGAGGAGGAAGCAGCTTTTCATTTTTTGAGACACAAGTGAGATTTGTAGCAACAGTCATGGATTCTCGCTCAGCTTTTTACTACGTCGGTATTAAGTTTTACTATGTGAGCACAAGAATGTCTGTGTAAGTTAGAACAGTTTTGGTTGTTTCAGGAGTTGTTGGGATGCAGTTAGATGAAGATGATGTCATGTACTGAAATAGTTTAGTGTAGTGAGTTTGAAAATTGTGAAAAATGTCTGTAACTGCCTTGTTTCCCCCCCCCATTAAAACATTTACCAATTACTAATAGTTTGATGAAATTAAATAACTCATTTTTTAGCCGACCTCTTGTAGAAAAAATAACAGCCACAACATTAAAACCACTGATTATCTCATTACAAAGCAATGTTCTGCTGGGAAACCTTTGGTCCTGGCATTTATGTGGGTGCTATTTTCACGTGTAACACCCACCTACATGTTTCAGACCAAGCATATTCCCCCATGGCACTGACCCTCCCCAGCAGTGCACCCTACCATACTGCATTAAGTGTTCAGGAACTGCTTGAGAAACACGACAAAGAGCCCAACGTGTCCTAGTCTCACTCACTGGACTTAGACTTCCCCTTTCACTCTCTCCATGTTACCATTTTCAACATTCACAGGAAACAACAACGTCCAAACGGCTACCAACACTCTGAAAATACCTTTTTTATTTAAGATTTGGATCATGCCATAAGACTGGCTGCTTCCTTCAGTGAATCAGCCATTTTAATGGAATATTCTGACTTCTTTAACCTCGGGAGTGAAATTATACTTTGTGCGATACCTGACATTATTGATTTGAAAGTGAATGTTGTCAACTTCAGCAATATCCCACATGGCACAGGCTTTATAGCAACGTGAGAGCTACAAACACTACTGGACACTAGAAAAGAGCTCAAACATGGATTTGTCATCAATCCAAAAGAGCGGTCATTAGCAAATCTACAGAGAAACAGCCATGCACTTTGAAAATCTGCAACAAGAGTTTTAATTATCTTGGCAGTCTGATTACAACACATGAGCGATGTAAAACTGAAGTCAAGAAACAAATCACTATGGCAGAAGCAAGGTTCCATGACTTGCGTTCAGGTCTTCTCAATAGGAATCTGTGACTGAAACTGAAGACATGACTGCTCAGATGCTACACATGGTCAATCCTGGCATATGGAAGTGAAGCATGGACACTGACGTCCGATCTCGAAAATCTAGAAGCAACAGGAATGTGGTTCCTGAGGAGAATGCTCTGGATGTCCAATGAGGAAGTTCTGAGGACAGCTGGGACTAAACGAGGCCATTATCAAGGGTCACAATAGGACAGCTTAATTTAGTTGGCCATGCCATTAGAAGAAAAGGTCTAGAGGCTGTTGCATTGCAAGGGGTCGACAACAAACACCATGAAAAAGAAAGAACGACCAAAACAATTCTCCCCGACGCCATTTTTATTTTATTTTTTTTAGCAGCGACACCACCACTGCGTCCTGGGCTTAGCGACGCCCACAAGGATTGCGATTTGGTATAAAGAAATATTAACAAACCAGAGTGTTTTCTGACAGTATAGCAGAATGGTAATGAGGTGCAGCCAGACCACTCTCCAGCACTGACCCTGGAGATAGATCAGACTATGCAAAACTACCGCAATGCATCCCCACATGATGTAGATGCACTGGAGCTGACCTAATTCCAAGAATCCCCAAGAGATTCATAGGGCTGGACCCGAATATCCAAATATTCGTTCGCTATGGCACTATCCGGATATTAATTTGGTATCCGAATATTTGCCCCCCTCCGCCGCGGCCGCGGCCACCGCTGGACGTCACCGGGCGGAAAGAATATGCAGCGTTACTGTCTTCCTTCCGCCTTCTGCCCACATCGGCTCATCTCGTCCTGCAATCACATAAACATATATGTCTATAACATATACACATATGTCGATCACCCCCTCCTCCCCCCAGACAAAAATATTCGGAGCTCGTCCTTCGGCCCATTTCGGCTCATTCCGCCGTGTTCTTCGGCTCATTTCGGCTCCTCCATTCGTGTTTGTAAACACCACCCGAATGGCCGGGTGGCTGCCGACTCTGAAGTCACGCTTTACTTCGTTGCATAAACACAAGACAAGATGCTGAAGACCGGTGTTTTCTGAATTCTTCAGTTTAACTAAAGACTAAACAAGGGCAAAATGTGGACCCGGGAGACCAGACGAACGGATCTGACTATTTGGGCCGTCTCCGCTGCCGTGCCGCCACACGAACGGATCCGAATATTCAGACCGTCTCCGCCGTTACGGGGCGGAACGAATATCCGGATATTTGTCTTTAATAGGGCCCGAATATTCGGAGGCCAGAAACCACTATTCGGGCCAGCCCTAGAGATTCACTGTGAATATCTCCGTTTTAGACATCACACTACACCCTCAAGAGGTGTTTTGGCGGCACAAGGAGAACATATCCATCATTAGAAAGGCGGTTTTACTTCTACTCTAATATCTACAACTGAGACGTCCATATTCTACAGTGAACATGTGTTAAGATTAGAAAGCCACCTTTAACTAAAATAGAACAGTGATATGATTGGTGCCATTTAGCAACACTGGAACAATGCCAAAGCTTCATGGGGGGGTGTAGTTTCTTATTGTTGCAGTCAGTGCAAACAAAATAACTGCTGTTCTATATCTGGTAATGTGCAATGTGTTAGAAAGAGCTGAGAAAATGGACATGAAAATTCCTGTCAACAAGTTGCAGCTTTTTCCAGGGAGGCTAATGTAAAAAGGGGCCTTGGTTGTTTTGTCACGCAGAACATGAAGCATGCACATTAAAATTAATAGCGAATAAAGACAAAAAGTCTAATCTAATAAAAAGGAAGAAAAGGAAGAGGAAGAAAAAAAATGAACATAAAATGGAAAAAGAAAAGGAAGACTGACTGGCAGTAGAAGAAGAAAAGCGACATGAAGAAGCCCATAAAGCAGGCAGAGGAGGAAGAGGGAGGTGAATGTGGGTGTCTGATGTATAATAAATGACCTCTGACGGATGCCGTGGCCTTTCTCCTTCATCCCGTCTACATTCTCTTCCCTCCACACAGCTGCACTCCCGTTTCATTTCCCGTCTTCTCAGTCATCATTCCTGTCTTTTTTAATCTTCCTTTTCCATCAGCTCCTTCTGTCTTTCAGCCGTTTTTACCAGCTATACAGGAAGAGGCTCCTCACAGTGAAAATGTCCTAAACCACAGTTTACTCACTGTTCTCCTCCACTAATAGCAACACGTTCCACTTAGAAGTCACTTTATATTCAATATGTCACCTGATATGACATATTCAACAGTGAGTCTGGCTGCTGTTCTCTTTAACTGGGAGTCTGTGTGTGTGCTCGCTGAAGATTACATACTTCCTCTGTCGTCTGATAAAACGTCAGTCTTGTGACAGTCTCGGCCACATGAGACCGGCTGCAGCATATTGGATGAAGCGGTGCCTCATACCGATATGATTTTTTTTTTCACCTTGAGACAAACCCATTAGAAGATCGAGTTTCTCCCCATATTAGAAATGTTGTAAAAGGTTCCAGACATGAGAGTCAAAAGAGTTTAACCAGAGCCCCTATTTTTTCCCCTCAGAAGAAAAGCCCCTCTTTCTAGCTCAAATGTGAGCCAGCTGTGTAGTAGAAGTAAACACCTCCTTCAAATGAAAAAAACATGTCACCTATGTTCAGTGGAAGGATTTAGATTCTATACTTCAACAAAGACATATAATCGCTACCATCGTAATGCTAGTACGAGAAGTAAAACCACTCCTGGACAGTTTAAAGACTCCCTCCAGGGGAAATAAAGTTTTTTACTTTGTTAACATGTCCATATGGTGTTTTTATATGCTAAAAACACACTGTGTGCCAGAGCTCAGCATTTCCACACTGAAGTTGCAGTTTTGCAGATCACCGTCTTAAAACACAGATTCAGACTTCAAGAGTTTCATATGAAACTAACCCAAAGAACCATTTCTGTCAACTTGCGAAGATGAGCGTCAGTCTGTTTACCTGTGTGCAACATTACGTAAAGGTGGACTAACGGATTTAGAAGAAATTTACAAGGAAGGTCAGAAATGACACAAGGACCACCTGATTAGATTTTGGCAGTGATGTGGCTTACAGTCTGGATACACGGATTTGTTAAAGATTTCTTTATCATTGCAAGACAGTGGTACAGCATCACTGTAAATGTGACAGCAAATAAACGGTACGTCAGCTGCCTGCTGACGATCACATGATTGCAATCCTACTACAAATCGACCTTTGCGAACTTTTCAGGACTTGTCAGTCAGAAATCATACGACTGAGCAGCCTTGGTGGAGTACTGCACTCTCTGAGTTATTATTCTACAGAATGGCTGATTTCCCTTCATAACACAGGGTAGATTGGCACCCAGATGGCTCAGCGGGTTAAGCTGGCGACCCATGTACAGGGGCTGCTTCTCGACATAGCGGCCCGTGTTCAATTCCTGCTGTTCTCCCTCCTTTCCTGTTTGGCTCCACTGCACCTATCAATAAAGCTGAAAACAGGGTAGTTTAACAGTGTTTGAACGCTTGAGTGTTTGAGTTGTAGGTGAGCTGGTGTGCTCGGCTGCGGGGAGTGGGGAAAGAGGTAGGACTTGGCAGAAGCAGCAGTGTACAGATACATCTGAAAGTAAAGATGTGAAGGGATTATTTTCATTGAAAAACTTTTAAATATATCACTAATACACAGATGAGCTTTGTAGGGTTTAATCAGTGACCAATGACAGACTATAGGTGGGCAGTAAACATGATCAAACAGATGTCATAGACCAAAAATAACAAGATTACCTTTTTGAAATGTAAAGCTTAAGTTTGTCATTTTGAAAATGGCCCACATAGATGAGAA
This sequence comes from Acanthochromis polyacanthus, assembly GCF_021347895.1. Taxonomy (NCBI): domain Eukaryota; kingdom Metazoa; phylum Chordata; class Actinopteri; family Pomacentridae; genus Acanthochromis; species Acanthochromis polyacanthus. The sequence goes on along the minus strand of NC_067115.1, from coordinate 34,720,399 downwards.
GATTGGTGCCATTTGGGGACCAACCCAACATTTGTCACTTGTTGATTAGATCCAGTGAACTTATTAGCTAATAGTTGTCTTTGTGCACATACAGAAAACATAAATCAGTGGCAATTATTTGAAGCAATGTCTCATCCATCTGTCAAATTCCCTCTCATTTTGCGCTCCACAAACTCCTGAGGGAAATCTTCTATGTGGCCCACGGCTGCTAGATGTTCTACTATTAAATTTTCTGGGCAGGTATTGATGTAAGTTAGAGATTTTTTGGATTAAAACCAAACTGCAGGAAAGTGAACCAAACAACGCTGTAATCAGCCTCTAAGACGGCTTCCTGTGTGACCTCTTTGACATTAGACTGCCTTTGTGATCCAGTGTAAATATAAAAATAAGAATTATCAGTGCAGTCTGAGTCCAGCCTACTCTCCATGCTTCCCGTATGTTCCACGCTGCATGCACTCACTGTACTGCGTATTAACATGGACCTCGTGTTTCCTCACTGGGCTGCAGAGTACGACAGATGGCTGCTTACTGACAGATGCAGCAGCTCAGGACCATCGTCCTCCGGAGCCAGTCAGGCAGCCAACCACGAGCTGCCGGTTAGCTCAGTGCACTAAGCCGATCTGTTGCCCCGGCAACTGCTATTTCGGCTCCACCTTAGTTTGAACACACTGCAGTGTCAGATGAAATATTGGTAGGACACCTTGAACGAAAGCTCAAAGGTTGCAGAGCTGAATTTTCCGGTCGCACACACAAACACACTTTCATCTCCTCCTCTGAGCCATCTCTGGAGCTCATCTCCCTCTTTTTCCTCTTGGTTTCATCCTGCTTCTTGTTGCCGTGGATGTTTTGTTCAGCAGAGATGTAGAGGAGGAGGACGAGGAGGAGGGGAGGCACTATCCTTGTTGGTGAGGCAGCGGCTTGGAAACTCATCTGGTAGTAATAAGGCTTCCACATTCGCTACTGTGACTCATGCCTGCGCACGCCCAGCAGACTATTACAGGCTTATTTAGTATGTATGGTCATTAGAGTCCGAGCCGAGCTGCACACCAAACCTGTGGTGCACCGTTACGACCACACAAGTACAGCCAGAGGAAGAAAATACACCTTTACGCAAAAAAATACCACGTTAAACATCCATTTAAAATGCCACTCTATAGGCCACTATAAGCTGTGATTACAGAGGCCTTTGTTTTGCAGGATTACTGGCACTAAATTAATCACTTCCTGCAGTATGGCACGGCTAAAGCTCCTATTTGGAGAGAGCTGGCCAGGAATCACAAGTTATTATGTCGGTGCCAACAGTATTCTCCTTAGAGGTTTTATGATACAAGTCTTTCTGGGTGGAATTATGGATTACGAGCTTAAAATGGTAAAAGGTGGTTCGATTAGTTGTTAGAATATTTGTAAATCCAACATAACAGAGTTCAATCAGGACGCATTTCCACCACTGTTCCTTTGAGTGTCCCTGACATTAAAAAAAAAGAACATGAGATGAAGGAAAATGTTTCTAACCAGACTGACATAAATCACAATGACGATGAGGTAAATGAGCATTCCAGACAATTTGAGCCTCTGTGTTTGTCACGCCAACAATGAAAGATCATTCGAGGCCTTGGTGCAAACAGTTTGGGTGACTTTGTAACGTAAAACTACAACTTACAGTTTCAGCTGATGCATTTGGATACCCATCGGATGAACTTTAAGATGCCGTTGGGCTCCTAAAGTGGAATTTTACGTAATTAAAGCATATAAATAATCTGAAATCATGTATGATTTTGGGAAAGGAAGAAGCTGCATTGCTATTATATCAAGAAATCCATCACTTCTTCTTCTTCTATGGTTTCCTGCCTGCAGTCTGATGTGGACAGCATGGTGCAGTGTGATGGAGATGGAGGCAGTAATGAGAAGCCCCAGGCCTTCTGAGGAACATCATGCATGTACAGCCCTACCAGGACCTGCTGCTTCATTCATTATTCAGGCTTAATCCTTTGATGCGTTTCCTGATGTGTTGTGGTCAGCAAATTTCAGCATTTATCTGTGTTCAGCTGGAAAGACTAATTCAAACCGCAGCCCAATGGGCCGTGGCGCGATTCACCGCCTTTGGGATGTTTTCTCAGAATCACGACTCAGGATAAACGCGCAGAGATCCTTATCAACCAGCAAAATGGCGGCTTTGCGTGGCTGATCCCACAATAGATCATCTAGATTCCCTCTCAAGTGAAGCAGCGGGGCCCGTTTTTACGCACAACGCGACACACCTGCGCTCCTGCCCCTATGTGTTTTTACGCTGAGGGGCATCAGCCGCACAGGTCACCGCTGTTTTACCCGCACGCAAAACCAGGCCATCACCAAGCTGCCAGTGCGCAATAGTGCGTGATGTGTTTGTGTGATCACAGCGTGTGGTGATGGGCTCCTGAAGCGGAGGAAACAAAAAAAAAAAGAGGAGGGGAGCGGGACGTTCTTTCCCCGCAGTGTGCAGCAGCCTGAGTGTGTGCGTAAAACTGACCAGGTTCGTGCGTCCCGGGGTTGTCGGACATCTCCAGCACCAGCAGCTCGCGGCCCTCGAAGCTCTCCCCGATGGTGTAGATGCGGGTGATGGTCGGACACTGCAGCCACACCGACACCAGCGCCTTCCGCAGCTCCTCATAACGGTGGTACTCGAAGGAGATCTCTCCGTCGGCACCGGCCCCGCTGACCAGAGCGACCACCGCGGCCCCGAACAAGACGACCGAAAGGAACGGTTTCATTTTGACGCGTCCTCGTTTCGCTGAAGCCCTGTCTCTCTGTCTGCCTGCGGCTTGGTCCCAAGCCTTATCTCTGTGCTGCAGCCTCGCTCTAGGCTATAAATATATCTCCCTCTGCCTCTCTCTCTCTCTCTCTCCTCTCCCGCTGTGATGCGCTGTCGTACCTGAGCGCAGACTCCCGTCACCCTCTGCTGTAAAGTCACACACAAGATCCTCACCACCGGACGCACTTTTCAAAATAAAGACATCCCCGTTCTGACTCCGGTAAGAGCTCTGTACAGTGGCATTGTTACGGGCGCCGCTGTATTCTGGGCTCCTCCTCTTGTGTGCTTGTGTGTGCGTGCGTGTGCCTGTGTTTTCCGCTGCGGCTGATCCTCCTCACCTGTGCCTGATGACTGATTTTGAACAGCTGGCCTGAGCCGACGTCATCCAATCAGGAGCCTGCATGGATCAGCATAAGAAGCCAGCAAGCCTGAAGCTCGTCAGCTTGTTGCTGTAACCAGCTCTGCTCGTGTGCCTCGACTTAGTTGAACGTTGTTAGTTAGTAGAAAACTCTGTATATTTGGAGGCACTAGTCTTTTTTGTTCGTTGTTTCTCACACACACTAATTTTAATTAAGATCTTATTTTAGACAAAACTCTAGGTTAGAGTCTCTTTGTGATTGCGTTTTGTATTTAGTTCCCAGCACTCATTTAGTCATTGCCTCATTTTAATTTTGTTGTTTGACACAATTTTATTCTTTTGTTAATAAACATCCTCAGTACCATTACCAACTGGTTTTATGTTACTTCCCTTTTCCCCAAAATGAGATAGGGTTGTAATAGGCATGAAAAAGTATCCCCCTTCTACAGAAATCTTCTATTTTTGCCTACTTGTCACACTAAATTTAGTATAAGACGAAGATAATTCCTCCAAAAAAAACCCACACACACACAAAATGCAGTTTTTATATGATGATTTCATTTATTGAAAGAAAAATACTATCCAGGTCCCAATTCCCGATGTGAAAAAGTAAATCCTCCTGAGCAAATGTGAGGATTTGCTCCTTTTACGATTTTATTTGTTTAACTTTGCTGTTAGTTTGACAAAAGGAGCAATTTAAAGTTACGATCTTGGGTTCTGGAGAGCAAAAAAAAAAAGACTTCTTTCTCTATTTTCTGAAATAATTGCACCACCACTAACGTCTACATATTTTATGCTCTGCAGAACATTAACTTATCTATAATAATCGTAAGCTAGTGGAAAATAGGGCTGCACAGTGGAGCAGTGGTTAGCACTCTCACCTTGCAGCAAGAAGATCCCCGGTTCAGATCCCGGGGTGGACCTGGGGTCTTTCTGCATGGAGTTTGCATGTTCTCCCTGTGCATGCGTGTGTTTTCTCCAGGTATTCCGGCTTCCTTCCACAATCCAAAAATATGCTGAGGTTAACTGATGGAGAGTCAGCTGGGATAGGCTCCAGCACCCCCCGCGACCCTACTGAGGATAAAGCGGTGTGTAGAGAATGGATGGATAGTGGAAAATAAAACAGGAGTGGCACTGAATGAAATATATTCAGTTCAATTCAATTTTATTTATACAGCACTAATTCTAAAATAAATCATCTCATAGTGCTTCCCAAATTTTAAATAAAGAACGGAGAATCCAGCAGTCCAAAGCTGCCTTTAGGCTCCCTATGAGCAAGCATAAAGGCATGATTAAAAATCCATAAGTTAACCCTTAGATGCAGAGTTATTGGACCTTACACTCTTCCATAAGTGGGTCAAAATATAAGGATCAATGTAGGTTTTTTGCCATTATTGTTATTTTAGTTCGGAATAATAATTTGTATTATTGTTATATATTATATTTTGGTACATACAGGAATGATCTCATGTTTGAAATATGCTTATTTTTCACTTTATAACAGAATTTGAGCATTTTGACAATCGAAATACACAGAACAGCAATAGAAGAACGTCAACATCCATTTTGTTGACGTTTTTCCACTCTTTTCCTCCAGCTGTGGCTGCTCTCCATCCCTCCACGTTTGTGCACTTCATCACCTCTTGCATGATATTCTCAGTGATAAAGAGCTTGGAGTAGTAGTAATACAAATATTACAATTCCTTTAAAAGTATTAAAGACAAATTGAAAGTGTAAATGTTGTGATATCGAAAATGCTTTTTGAGGAATAGCTGGAATATTAAATGGCAAAAACTATGAAAACGACCTCACCGGGTCATCTAATGGTTAACTGAAGAGACACAGCATCCAAAGTTTGGACAGAAATAACGCACTGACATCCAACCCGTATATAAATGCACCGACCTTCATCTTTACTCAGACAGAAAAGGAGTTGCAGCTTCACTCTCACCTTTACACTGAAACCACTAAATCAAGATACCATATAGAAGTAAATTCACCTGAAAAGTCAATGTGTCATTTAAAGCGTGACTAAAAGGTGTCTGTATGTATTTAGGAAGTTTTGTGTTGGAGCTGTTTAACAAAGGAGATGTCTGCATACTTCTTCACACATTTTTTTTATTTATTCAGTGTTTCCAGGGCTTATTAAAAGCTGCCTCTCTTCCTGTTTGGTGTGTGCTGCTGCTGGCTGACTTGACACTGTGTTCTTCTGTAACTAGAGGGGTGTGTCCACAGTGCAGCATAGAGAACATGTACTATACTCTTAATGCATCCCACTTCCCCATCAATGCACAGAGAGTCTATAGCACTGAGCACATTTAGATTGTCTTGTTAATCTTTACAGTGAACCTCCTGAACCGTCAGTGAGGCCGTTCTCTCCAGAAATACTGGCTCCGCTTGTCAATAACCTCTTTAATTCATCTGATCAGACCAAGTCCAGTCACATAAAACTGCTCCACAACCAAACCCGTGTTTACATTTATTCCACATATTTTATTTTTACATGACAAAACAGAAAGAATAAAGAACATTGTCGAGGTTTCAGCATTTAATCGCTGTTACAGCCTTAAATAAAAAAGGCTTCAACAACCTACAGGCAACTCCCTTTCATCAAAATTTAGTTTCAGGGATCGCCGGACGTGAAGTCTGCGTCATCGTGACTCGGATCAACTCAAGAGGAAGTGCTAAAGTGCTGAGACATTCAGAGGTTTACAGAAACATTTCGCAAGACAGCAACAGGGTAGGACTTCTTCCATCTGATAACGAGGACATCAGTTAATCAAAAAGAGGATGTTGATGGTTTTTATTCAGCCAGCAGCTGTTGACAAAAGCAAACAGTACTTTGTTTTTCTCGAAAGGCACAGCGGGTGAAGTCAACACGCAGTCAGATTCAGAGCTGATTGGTTTTTCACACACCTCTGAGTGTGTATGTGAGCTTCATTAGGCGTACAGAGGACGTGAGAGTTCGTCTGTACGACTCGCCGCCTCTTTCCCGGCAGAACAGGCGTGTGTTTGTACGAGCGGAGACGCTTACTGCTCCTTCTTGTCTCCTTGTTTCTGCATGTACTTGTTGTACTGGTTGTCTGTGTTCAGCAGCTTGTCCCACCAGGTGAAGGTGGAGGCGTAGTTCCCCACGAAGTTCATGTGGTGGAAGTCGTGGAAACGGGCGCCGGCGTAGAACGGGATGAGGTGGAGCGGGTTCAGAGGGATGTCGTAGCCGCTGGCGGGGAAAGAAGGACGGAATAAAGGTGAGACAGTCTGACCCAATTCTTTAGATCATAACAACCCTCAAATGCTTGTCAGACAGGGCGAAGAAAATAAAGTGTTTTTGCAGAGGTGATATTGAAGAAATGATGGATTGACCGTTCTGTTCTCAGGTCGGTGCCTTCTAGCTGCAAAAATATCCCAAAATGTGCCCATAAAAGATCTGTACTTGGCCACTGAGGCCTCTTGCATTAAATACTACTGCGGTTTCATTAAAGAGCTGAGTATTTATTTTATTCTGGAGGGCAGGTTAGCAGAAAACAAAGCTAAATGAGCACCAGAAATAGCACAGAAATCAAAAAATATATTACTAGGAATTACTCATGTTGAAGTGTTTAGTATTTTTTCTGTACGTTTGGCCTCTTTCTTTGACATTCTGTATTGTTCTACATTCTGTAAAATACGAGTTACATACTGAGAGGATTCTTTTATTATTGTTATAAAAGACTGTCATTTAGCTTTAGCATGACATAACAAAACAATAATGACTAAATATAATTTTCAGATTTTTTTTAAAAGGCAAATTGCAAAATTCTTCACAAAAACAGCTAGTATCAGAGGAAAATAAAATATATATAAAACTAAATTTTAAATATAAAAGAAAAGGGCTTGCATAATGATTATCAAATTTGTCTCTGAGCCTTAAGGTCTTCTGTGTTCTTCATGCTGTTTGTGTAAATGTTCAGTGCATGTTTAAGCTCGTTTTTATTCAATCTGTTATTCATTTTATTGGGAATCATTTTCAACAATCTTAGTAGTTAATTTTGTCTGTGGAGCTTTTTGGGCTGCATGTTTGTATAAAAGGTGACATGGAAATAAAGTTATCAGTATGTATAGTGACAAATGTATTCTATACTTAAAGAACAAGCTGCGTAAATAATATTAACATGTAAACCAAGAAACATTACTCAAATAAAAATGTGTGATAGTGAACCAGTACTAAAACAACTGTAGTGCAAAGCATCTGGTGTTCTCTGTGGCCCTCTAGTGGTCGACCGCAACAGGTACAGACTGAGTTTTATGATTTGTATTTGCCATTTGCTTGCAGACAGTTTAAGCACATGGGAATTCTTGTGTAGGGCTCTTGGAGTTGAGTAAAAAATATTTTAAAAAAGACCAAAAACAATCAAAATGGGAAGTACGAAACAAAACACAAATATGACAAATAAATATGCATGCTACAAGGAGTTAGTAATGTATGAACAACTGTCCAGGAATATGTATTCCACTGTTTATTGTACAGTGATGCTGCCGCTGGTCTTAAAGCTTTAAAATAAATGATGAATGTGAAAACTAGAGCTAGGACTTTAAGGCCTTAATTCCCATGAATTAATTACAGACAAAATAACGAGTTAAAAAAATATCAGATGCACACACTCCAGCCCCGTAGTAATGCACCTAAAGTCTGTTCTTCAGCCGCAAAGAAGATGCACAAGAAAGTGGTGAACAGTGAAGGAAGCACTGAGCTTGTTGGGGGTAAAGTTTTCTTTTAAAAATTGTCCCGATTGCAGCTTGGATTAAAGTGTGGTTGTGATCTCATTGTTCAACAACACTTCAAGCCAATGGCATCACTTCAATGCAAAACATGTTGCTGTTAGCACCAGAGCTAACGTTAGCTCCATCCATCCATCCATCCATCCATCCATCCATCCATCCATCCATCCATTCTCTATACAACGCTTTATCCTCACTAGGGTCGCGGGGGGTGCTGGAGCCTATCCCAGCTGACTCGGGCGAAGGCAGGGGACACCCTGGACAGGTCACCAGTCTGTTGCAGGGCTACATATACAGACACACAATCACACTCACATTCACACCGACGGACAATTTAGAGTAACCAATTAACCTCCATATTTTTGGACTGTGGGAGGAAGCCGGAGTCCCCGGAGAAAACCCACGCATGCACAGGGAGAACATGCAAACTCCATGCAGAAAGATCCCAGACCCACCCTGGGAATCAAACCGGGATCTTCTTGCTACAAGGCGAGAGTAACCTTGCCAGCAAGTTGATTTCTCGCGATATTTATGAGATCACAAATCTCTCAAGAAAGCATCTTGTACTGCTCCCGCATTCGCTGTTCGGACAGAGCCAAGTTGGCACGGGCCAATCACGCAGCAGTATTCGTGTGTGGGGCGGGATATCCGGGTGCGAAGACGACAGCACTCTAGATGACACAAAGCGCCAGTAGATCAAAACAAACATGGCAACGGAGGACAACGATCGTGTAGATGCTGCTACTAAGTCAGTTTTAGCCGAATCTCGTATCGCTTCTTTGAAGGAGGAACAACGAGAGGCTCTTTGCGCATTTCTGGATGGTAAAGATGTTTGTGCTTTTTCACCTACGGGTTTTGGTAAGAGTTTAATCTACCAACTGGCTCCGCTCGTTGTGAAGATCCCGCGATTGGCTAAAAACAAACCTGTCAGAGGCGGGATATACTGTTGCATTGTCCAATCCGTGCCTCTTTCCTCCAAACGGATTTACATGGAGCGGTCCCAGATTGATATTGTGGAGTACTATCAAGTACTACACAATTATTAATCTGGCTATTGCCAGGTTAAGGCGAGAGTGCTAACCACTACCCCACTGTGCAGCCTACGACAGTCCTGCTACCCGCAAATGGTGTAGCCATCCCATAATAGACCACATTAGTAGACACTGAAAGTGGTTGAGTTTACAAAAGTCTGTGACACTGGAAAAAATGCCCTTCTCAACACAAGAAAAAAACCTATTTCAAAGAACTTTTACCTTGAAATAAGTGAAAATGTCTCGGTAAGATTTCTTGAAATAGGATATGATATTTAGAATATTCAGATCTTAAAATTAGCCAGGAAAACTTATTTTAAGCCGTTTCCTTGTCTGAAAAAAAATCCAAAAATTCAGCAAAAAATTCCCCAAATGTATAAAAATTTGGAAAATCTTCAGGAAGAAAATTCCTTAAAAGTTTCCCTTAAAAGTTTTATTTTTAAAAAATCCCCAAATTTGGCAAGAAATAAAAATTTCAAAAATAAAAAAAAAATCTAAAAATTGTAAATATTTTCAAATAAATGAATAAAAATCTTCAAAAAAATCCTAAAAATATCTAAAGTGATTCCATATATATCAGTAAAAGTTCTAATATTTTCTTTAAGAACATTCGGGAAAAAAACAACCAGAATCCAGCGAAATGGTTGATTTTTTCTGAATGTTCTTAAAGAAACTTTTTTTTAACGTATCTTTTTTCCACAAAATTTTTTTTAAAAATTTACCAAAGAATTTTGAAAATGTGGAAGTTTTCACTGCGAGAATATAATTTTTCCCCCCACATTTTTAAACTTTAAAACACGTCAAATTGACCCGCAGGACGACACGAGGGTTAAGACAAGATAATTTCAAGATTGTTTGACTTAACAAGATATTTAAGATACATTGCCTTAAAACAAGTCCCTCCATCTTGCTGAAATGTCACTTAAATGAATTTATCTTAAATCAAGTGGGATGATAGTCTAGCTACGCTACACCCATGTTTCTGACGGCACAAGGGTCTAGGGAAGCTCGACAGGGAGGGAGGCGGGCTGAAAGGGTGTCTATCAAATCCCTCTGCAGCAATTGGGTAGGTATACAACCAATCAACGCAACGAATAGGCTGACGGAGTTCCGAGAGCACCGGCGGATTGTGGCTAAGTCCCATTAGCTTCCCAACCAGCGGAGCCAACTGGTATATTAAGGATTTGCCATATCCCGTTGGCATAAGTCTAAATACGTCTTTCTTCTCAATGAAACACTTCAGTGCCGTCCTTTGTTTATCTTTCAAGTTGAATTTTAGCTTCAAATCTTTAAGGGCTGTGGCCAAAGCCGAGTCGAAAGATAACTGTTTATTGTGCGCCGGTTGTTTCTGTCAGAATAGTTGTGCCTCTGTCGTCACTTCGTTACGCCCGCCTTCTGACTCTACACTTCATGGTGATTGGTCCGGCCAGTTTTAGGAGAATCCAGCCTCGAGGCTTACCGAGGGTAACTAGACCCACCCTGGCAGAGAATTAAATTCGTTGCCGTGGGTTGTCTAGTGCAGTTAGGCTAGTGGGATGAGACATTTTGACTAAAAATAAGACAAATAGACTTGGTAAGATTGTGAGTTTTTGCAGTGTACCTGTGGACATCGACGGTCTCCATCAGGCGGAAGGCCACCCAGGCCCAGAGGAAGAAGACGTGGTTACAGAAGATCATGATGCCGATGAAGAAGCCGGCACCTAGGATGATGGTCTCAGCGGGATGAGCGTATTCCGCCTGCATCCCGAATGGAGCCTGAGGGACGAAGAGACTCACGATGCTTTCAAGCGCTCAGTAAAAAGCAGCTACAGCGTGTTTAATAAGTAGCTCCTCAGCAAAGAGACCGACCACAAAGCCAAGCGCTGGTGTTTATTTTTCTTATCGCTTGTGTGCTCTACTCACGGTGAACTCGTGGTGGACTTTGTGGATGTATTTGTAGATTCGTCTGTGATGCAGCAGGCGGTGCAGGAAGTAGTGCCAAGTGTCTTCGACGACAGCGCAGCCGAAGCACTGAGCCAAGAGGTAGGGCCTGGAGGGGCGATCAGGAGAGGAGGTCAGAAAACAGCAGTCGTTCCTAATCAGTTCATTGATTGATTCTTTTAAAATCAGGCAACAGATGACCTGAGACCAGATGACTCAAGGTGAATTTGCAACCAAAGATGAATAAAAAAAGCAAATTGTGAGTAAAAACAAGCTGTTTGTTGCACACATGATGATTTTTTAATCACTTTTATCATATACTTTTTTCTGTGCTTTTATATTAAATTCCTGTATTGTGATACATACTGATGATGAGAAAATGCTCTTATGAGTATCACAGCATTAATTCCAACCACATTTTCCAGGCCTACGCATTTAACTCAACCAGAAGGGCACTCAGAGAGCACATCCACCAAGGCCAGAGCCCTGTGGGGGGAATATTAATAAAAGTACTTCAGATCTGCACCAAAATTTAATGGGTGCTTCTTGTGCCGATGATCCACCTCTGCACCAAGTTTCATGACATCTGAGTTGATAATTTTTCTGTAACCTTGCACAAAAATCTAACACAATTATTAAACTGTGTCACTGTCATATTTATCAACCAGAAAAACGGCTGGAAGTATTAAATATTAAAATGTTTTGCATGTTTTATATTTGAAGCCGATTTAGATTCTTCATTTCTGCTTGAAAGCAAACTGATAGAATCATTTTAGGGAAAGAACTGGTGCAGAATAGCTCTGTGCTGTACCTTTCATTTTACCGTTACACAGAGCTACACTCTGAAAGGAAGACTACAGAATTCACACCCTGTTCTGTTTGCCTCTACGTCTCTTAGGATTAGCATTTAGCAGTGTTTTATTGATCTTCCACTCACCAGCGTGGCATAGAGTCCCAGTCATAGGGGATGTTGAAGAATTCGGTGAAGTAGTAAGTCCCACAGATCAAAGGCAGCTGGATGCAAAAATGGTTGAAGAGCAGCATCTTGAAACATCTCCACTGTTTCTCCCACGTCTCTGGCTTGTCCTGAAAACACACACCCAATCATTTAGAGACATTTTCCTTCAGATAAATCACACCCAACGACCAAAAACACACACAAACCTGCTGGATCTTGTATTTCTGCATGAAGGGCAGGAACTGGAAGACGAAACCGGGCAGGCAGAAGAGGAAGTAGATGAACTCGTGGACGATGAGCGACCCCCAGGTGGCGATCTGGAACTTGGTGTAGTTGTCCAGCATGTAGCCCCAGGCGTGCTTAAGAGACGGCTGGAAGGGGTTTTCAGGCAGAGCCGCGTCTACGTACTCCACCGCCAGATAGGCGGAGCTCAAGATGTCTGCCGTGCCGTTCGCTGCCATGATGGATGACGGAAAGGAGGTGCAGGTCTGGAGAGAAGACTGGAAAACAGGAACATTATTTTATATATACAGTTCCTCAGAGTAAACACAGACATAATTCAAGGGCAGAAATTAGCGTAGAACATTCATACTAGCTATTTGGTCGTGTTACTTTACCGTCTCCTTGAAAATTAAACAGTCCTTCAAACTATATAATCAAAAAAACTACATATATTAGCAACAAACAATGAAGCTGAGAATTCATATTAAAGATAATTATTAAAACACAACTAACAAAATGCAACTAACACTTTACAATGTGCACTTCTTATAACCAATAAAAAGCAAGAATTAAGAGGAAAAGAATGCTGTTTATTTTATATTATAAAGCAGTAACAGCCGTTTAAAGCCTCATTTCCTGCATTAAATATTTGACTTAATGATAGTGAAACTGTTATCAGGATAGTTTTAAAATTAAAGTTACTCCAAATATAACAGGGTACCATAAATTATAAGGTGATTATGTGCTTATAATAAACATTATTAATTAGAGATGTGACCACAAACTCAAAGTGTAAATATATCATAAAACCTTTAATTTAATGCAGCATTTAAGTACATTTTGTTAACAACTTTTTATTATTATTATTATACCACTGAGCATACAACATATAGTTAAAATTAAAGGCAATCAGTCACAATTTATTATATGGATTGATTAGAATTACACCATAAATGTTTGGCTCTTGGATTCTATTAAACCTGTTAAAATGAGATGTTTAATGTGTTTTTTTTCTTCAAGCATACACTTTATTTTGTCATGAAATTAACCGGCTATTAACATGTGCATAAAGAATTAAAAACACTACTATCACATAGGATGACACTGATTCCTTAAGTATTTATACATTTCAGTGATTCACGCTAACAGCTGCCAAAAGTTTAGTTATAAATTAATACGGTGGACTTTGACAGCTGCAACATTTCATTGCTACTCTCTGTTTCAATTGTGCTACACTAACAGCCTCAATAAAACTTAATTCTTGTCCTTTACCTGCCAGCAGGCTAAATAAAGTGATCAATAACTACAAACTAGTGTATCTCAGACAACAACAACAGAACACAGGCCTAAAAATGTTTTGATTTTAGTCCACAAAAGCGATTATCCTCATAATTTTCCGTCCTCTGTGCTCAAAAATGAAATATTTCACCCATTTTAACCAGTTAAAATACCTTTAAAGGACCAGTTAAACTCATATAATGTCATTTTCCACTTGTCAAAAAGTGACTCTATCAACTGCACTGTGACTAAACTGTTATTAATACATCAAAATGACTTGCTTTCATTCACGAGAGTCATATTTTAAAGATTTAACCTACAGGACGATCACAAAAGTATGAATTCTTTATTTTATATATATATAAACATCTTAAGAATATTAGTCACAACAGACACCCATTCATCCATCCTCTATACACCGCTTTATCCTCACAGGGTCGCGGGGGGTGCTGGAGCCTATCCCAGCTGACTCGGGCGAAGGCGGGGGACACCCTGGACAGGTCGCCAGTCTGTCACAGGGCTACATATACAGACAGACAATCACACAGGCCTAGGCCGGGATTTGGACCGGGGATCTTCTTGCTGCAAGGCGAAAGTGCTAACCACTACGTCACTGTGCAGCCCACAACAGACATATACAGCTGAAATATTAGAGACAACCCTTTATATTTTTCATGTAGGGCTGCAGCCAACCATTATTTTCACTGTTGACTAATGTGTGGATTAGTTTCTAGTTGAATTGATTCGTTTTTTAGTTTGTAAAATCTCAGAAAATGGATTCCAAAGCTTAGAATAACGTCCTCATATGTCTTATTTTGACCCCAGCCTAAATATATTCTGTTTACTACCATAGTGGAGTCAAGAAACTAGGCAATAGTCACATTTAATATAATGGAGGTAGGAAATTGAGACTTTTCACTCTCTTAAAAAGTACTCAAACCAATTTAAGGATCATCAGAATAGCTGAGAATTCATTTATTAGTTCACAACTACTAAATTAATAGTTTTAGCTCCGTGTTTGTGCATGCTAGGACTGTTTATTTTGTCAGTTTTCAACACAAATCCGCCATTTTTCCGGACTCGTAGCTCGACTTTCTGCCTCCATTCGCGTTCAAATGCTTAAATAACAAACAAGCATTTAGTAATTCAGCTAAAACTTCAGCTAACTATCCCGTTTAGAGCCCACAACAACTCGAAACACTCACCTTTCCGCGGCTCGTCCCGGCGTCTACCTGAGGGAGAGGCGGCCGACGGTGGTCAAGTAAAGGAATTTGGTGCGATCTGATTGGCCGAGAGGAGGGGAGACTGACGCAGAGGGGCCGAGCGGCGTCGCTGATTGGTCCGCGGGATGGAGTGATGATAGTGAGACTGGAGGTTCCCACAGCAACAGCCAATCAGAGGAGCGCTCCGCTTTCATAACCTGAGCAGAGTTGACGGGCTGTTTGATGGCAGAGATGGGGTGGTCCGTCCCCGCGACTCTGAATCACACATGTGGATCTTCTGAATTTACATTCTTATCAGATTCTAATACACGTTTTAACTTCGGAGCTGTCGAGGCAAATATTGTGGAATAAAGTTTACCAAACCTCATCTAAGTTTGCCTTTAAAATTACTTTTAACACGCAAATGAAGCAAAAATAAAGAGGAAAATGATCTGTTTATCCATCTGCATGCATCCTTATTGCTGTTGTTGTGATTGTAGAGCTCAACTGACTATGTTCAGTACTAGTGCTGGAAAAAATACAAAACAACACAACACTTTTTCAGAGCCAACACATCTGTTGGCTTGGGCTGGACTGTTTTATCACTGCATATTATTTTGCACCAATTACAATATATTGCACTGTTTTTACATCTGTAAATATCTATCAACTTGCACACCAGCCAGGCAGTATTTTACTACACTATTACACTATCCATTGCTCTGCATTGCTTGTTTTATAGTGTCTTTTTTGTTTTTCTACTGTTCTTTGCACGTTTGCAAGAGAGAAACAACATTTTAATCCCATCTATGTCCTACATATGGCAAAGTTGGCAATAAAGTTGACTTTGACAATACTTTTAAAATACCCTGAGACATATAAATATTATTTTTTGCACAATCCCTGCTGCCATTGTTTACTGCAGCTTTCTCTTTGGTGCTCAATCTATTTTCTTGACTTTTAATGCACTTTTATTGCTTAATTATGTTTTTTATGATTTTAATATATGATCTTAATGTCTACATTTGATCATCTTTATAATTTTCATATAAACTTGACTTATCCGTGAACTGTATGGGAATCATTTTCTAAACAAAATTGGCAATACCGCACTGCATGAAGTTCAAGTATGATCAGCAAAATAAACTTTACAGACAAGAACAAGATCTATTTTATATGTCATAATATTGATGTAAAGAATTTGAATGTCATAGGTGGCTAAGAAGAATGTAGTATAGACTATTGTATGTCATTTCAGATAGGTAAAAAGCTGTCGCAGTCCTTTCCAAACCATGCAGTACTTCTGTAGTCACCAGATTTACAAGCAGACAGAAGAACAGAAATTACAGTTTAATTATTGAACTTAAAGAGCCTTATTAGCAAAAAGTTAACAGTTAATTAAGCATAATTGGTAAGCAGTAGAAATAGACAGCCGACGGGAGTACATTAATGTTTCATTAGATAAGTAATGGTGAAAAAGTGATTACATGGTCGAAATAGCTCCTTAGAGACACGGCTAAAAGTTTGAATTGTTAGCTGATTGTATGGATAAACAGCTGAAACTATAACAGCACTAATAAACAAATGAAATAGTTCAGCTGAATATAGTGGACAAAAAGGTGAAAGCCACAACTGGGAATAAACAGTTGAATTTATTATCTTAAAGTATGGCTAGCTAGGAGTTTAAACAGTGTGGTAAAAGTAGCTAAGGATCATTCCAGAATTGAAGGACATTTGAGCTAGAGTGAATGAGGTAGAGTGAGACATTCGATCAATAAAAATGTTACAAAATAAAGAAAAATAGAATTGAAGACATAGCATTTCTCTACCCATTCTTTTAGAAAACTGTTTAATGATGTTAGTTCCAGCGTTTCATGTGATTCACTGTTTTCTTCTTGTTCTACGAGCTAAAAAGCTTATGCTAATATGTTGTGGGACACGCGCTCCAAGTATAATAATTATTTTAAATACTATGTTGATTTAAAAAATGTTCCCACAATTACAAGAGACATCAATGAAAAAAAAATAACATCAAAGAACGTAGGTGTAGGTTTAATTTTAACGGTTATATTTTAGATTCAACTTGGTCATCAGGGGGATGGGACAAGAGAAAAATGGCATTTTTAGAGGGAACTCCAGACTTATCTGGCATTTTAAAAATATTTTCAAACATTCTTTTGTCCTAGTTTTTTTAGATTTGGTCTCAGGGCAAGTAAATTTAGGCAAGAACTGCATGTTTTGATGAGTAGGATGTAAAATGTCCTCCAATTCTGGAATGACCCTTAAACAGCAATAAGAGCTAGGTGAACTTGAGTCTGATGAGTGTATCAAGTGGACCTTAGGTATTCAAAGTGGCTCTGAGGAGTCACCAGCTGTAGATGATCGGAATCGCTCACAAGAAGGTAAGAGATGATACCGCAAACAAAGTTTGATTCACAGGGCTTTCTAAAATCACAAAAATTGATCATTCAAATTGTTGTATGTATATTTTTGACAAATTTTTCCAGAATACCTATAATAAATATGTAAATAAATTATACATAATAAAGAAATAATAAAAATGAAGGAACAAAAAAGCATGATTGCTTTTTTTGTGACAAAGATGGATCTGTTTTAATGAGTCTAACTTAGACAATAAAGACTCATAGGAGTCATTGGAAACTCAAGATGTAAAAGTATGGTATGTAAACTCTTGTTTAAAACTGTAATATAAAACAGCAAGAAGTGGAATTTCTCCAGTAAAGTGCAATTGTATACCTGAGTAAACGTACTTTGTTTCTTCTTGCGAAACCTTTCTTTTTTTCATTCCACCAAATCCAAAGTTCTCAAATGTTTAATATCTAAGCAAGGACAAAATAAATAAGAAATTTCTCTGAATAAAACCGTCTAAAATGTGTTTAAATTTAAAGTGGTCGGTCTGAATAGCTTCAGACAAGCAAACAAATCATGTGCAAAGGTGGAAATTCAGTTGGCATCAAAAGAACCATCAAGGTTAAACACTCAACTAACGGTGAAGTTTGATTTGATAATTACCAACAAATCCTGAAAACATCACACACGGCACATTCAATTTCAATGTTTTACTGATTTGGCAAAGTTTTAAAAATGGATTATATCATTTCACAGCTTTAAATACAAGAAGCATATTTATTAATGATAATATAAAACAAGTAATGAAACATTTTCAAAGTCATTAGCCTACGTGACATTCCTCAATACACTGACAAGAAACAGCGATACCAGATACTATTATAGCAAGTTTCAATATAGTAGGAGAGGCAAGAGAAAGAGACTGAAGAAACAGAAAAATCAAGAGTAGGTTTGGTCACTTTCCAGATAGAGAGAAACAGATTAGTAAAGTAGCGTAATAAAGAGCGACAGATAAAGAAGAGACATATTAAAATTGGCACATTCATAGTACGTCAGGGTGTGCAGTAGTTAACAGGGTTGCTACACCAAAAGGAGAGGAGGGTACCGTTGAAGGATAGCAGGTTGGAGACAGGGACCATGCAATGAGTTCAGGCTGCTGCTGTCAGTAGTGGTTACAACCACAGTAAATATGGCTGCCAGGTGACAGTAAAGCACTCATACATCGGACTGTTTTTCATCTCAAACAGCTTCTCCCTCTGTCTGTCGCTGTTATTTTGGCAACGTGAACGACGCTTCTCGCTCACTAGAAGAGTAAGTGTCCCAACGAGCCTGTTTCCTCCAACATAAATGTACATTATCGTGTTTCTGAAACTGCTTCTCGCATCGCTATTCTAAATTAACGCGGGCTAATGCAACCGATCTGGAGTGAGTCAAAAACGTATTTCGAGTCCGGCTGTCGTCTGTCCGGTAACAGGACTCAAGGCATAACAGGGGGGCAGAGGGGGGAAGCGGGGCGACATTCAGGCACTCTTGAACAGCCACACTGCAACACTGTAAGAGGTCAGAGGTCAGACGGATGCGGCGTCAAAACAAGGCGCCGCCACACGGATGCACACGAACACACATGCTCACAAGCAATGGAGCACCTTTAAACGCACACACACACACACACAAACACACACTTCTCAGGAGGATAAAAACGAAGGAGAAACTAATTTCAGTCCTGAATGGTCCTTTTCAGCCTTCCCTCTCCCGTAGATTAGATGAGTGGTCTTCCTCAGAGTTGTTAACACTACTAATGTTAAAGTAACTTTGCAGTTATAGTAGCTTCATATCAGTAGCGTTTCAATGGCACTGCAGTGGTGCTTCCAACTGGTGTGTCCAGTCACTGCTGCAGTCCTGCCACGAGGGGAGAGAAACGCAGGTCTGATCCTCCCGTTTGTTACAGCTCCCCCGCTCAGGTAAGTGCAAAAATCTTCATCACCTTCAGCAATAACAATCTTGCCGTTTTCTTCATCTTCGTCAGTGCCTGTGCCAATACTGCCCAACTTAGAAGCATCGGCATCATCCAGACAGATCCAAGATCAGTATTCAGCAAGAGAATACATTCTGCTCCGAATCAGTGGCGGGCATCACGAGCAGTCATAAGGGCTTGTCAATCACAGTCACGCCTGCAAAAACATGAATGAATAAATCAGACAGATCATTAACATAATCGGTTTCACGTGCAGGGGAGTCCAAAAGTCTAAGAACACAAGGAAAATCTGTCCTATTATCCAGTAAACCTGAAAATTATGAGAATATTTGAGGCTTTCGGAACACTGATTTTTTTCCCCATCTGAGCTCAGATATTAGTTCTGGTGTTGTTTTTTGATGAAGATGATGTTAGCTGAGACAATACTCATAGAACTGCCAAATTTAACTAACAAAGTCATTTTCTGTTGTTGTTTACATCCGGTTGTACAATTACACACATTGTGTTGCATCAGGACATCTATTCCAAGATGAATCTTGAAGATCATCATGTTGATCTTGTAACTGATGTCCTGATATCGAGCATTTTATTTCAATGTACTGTATATCAGATAGCTTATAATTTTATTTTTTAGTAATTTCAAGATTGGGAAGGTCAGCCTGAGGCCACTGTTGGCATCAGAACTAAGTGAAAGTGTCAGAAGTTGGGCTGTTATTCTGATCAAAGTGGGACTTCTGAGCATTAAAATCAAATCATGGCTAGACTGAAGGTTTCTAAAGGGCAGTGTTCTCTGAAACTGGATGAGTTGAATCCAAAGCACGAACTGAGACGACACCGTGACTAGATCAATACGTCAAACTTTGTTAACTAGATGGCACCTGGACTTCTCTTTTTGGGTCTTGAAGATGTTTTGCCTCTTCCAAGAGGATTTTTCACTTCTGACTGATGAGGAGTTCGAGATATATATATATATATATATATATATATATATATATATATATATATATATATATATATATTTTTTTTTTTAACCATCACCCCCAAATTACATAAATAATGACAAAGGACTCACATGTTATGAGGTGTGGATGGTTGAGACACTGGCAGGAGAGATCTCAAGGCAACATTATAAGTATCTGATAAATGGTGTTTAAAGAATGCTTTCATGCAAAAATCACCTACTATGCAATCGAACTGGACACAGAAGGTAGATGGTTTTGAGAGAGGAGTGAAAGAAGCCATCATATTAGACTGAAAATGCCATCTTTAGGCATCTTTAAGAAGCAAAGTCTGTTTACCTTCTACTGAAGCTCTTAGGATTATTGATCGAGAGACCAATCAGCAAAGTTCTGTCAAAAGAAGGCCGACTAGTCGTGGTCTTTGAGGACAAATTTCATCTCGAAACGAGGTCAATACTTTGCATGAGCTAAGACACAGAAGTATTTCACAATAGATGAAGGAAAAAAGTCCTGTTTACTAATGAAGTGCCATTAAAGATTGGTGGCAGCAGCAGAAAGGTGTATGGACGGAGACGAGACCAACAGAGCAACACGGTGCCTGGAATGTTCATGTCTGGGACTGTTGGTCAACTGGACCGAATAAACTGCATCCTGAGCAAGAAGAAGCAGTGATCCATCCTGCAGAGACATGTTCCACCCTCTGGTTTGGACCTTTGTGGAGAAAGATTCAAACTGCAGCAGGATAAAGAGCCTAAACACACCTCAATGCTTTCTTTGACTCGGGCACCAAAGAGGACAAAATACTTCCTAACTGTTAGACCTGACTGTTATGGTACGAGTCCAGTAGATTCGTTTTTCCTGCATGTAAACCACCACTCGGTGAGCGGTGTTCAACTCCTGCTGACCTTCTTCTCCAGCTATCCTGCCTGCCCCTCATTGGACAAACGCATCGACTCATGGGCTGTTTGCTCCTGGATTTCAAGCCGAACCAAAAACAGTTCAGCGAAAAGTATTTCTGAAAGCATTTGAGGCAAGAAGTAAGCTGTGAAGTTGCTAAATCTGTCCGTGTTTTAGTTCACCGACGGCTAGTTTAGACATTTGATGAAAGTCTCACGATGCTTTGGACCTCCACTCACCGCATCGAAGTTACATTTACAGTCTACTTTATGCAAATGAGCTGCAGGACACGCAAAAGATCGCAGCTTTAAATGCATCACAATCAGACCAGCATGCAACGTGGTGCATTTCACATAGGCAATGAATGGGATGTAGGAAACTGCCAGATCTCGTGGACGCATACCTTTAGTCTTCATGAGCTCTGTGTTGTATACTAATTTCAGTCTCAATGGTTAGAAAATCTTAAATGTTTAATCTGCATCCTCCTCCATAAAACTTCTCGCATTTGTGAATAGGTACGGATGCTTTTTAGTTGACACCCTTCAACTACGTGTCATCGGTGAGAGCTTTTTCTGCAGAAGTCAGGTTTCCAAGCTGCTTACTAAAGCAGGATTGCTTGCACGTTACACTCCGATTTTAGTTGAGCTCAGGGAAGCTTTGTGCACAGCGAAGGTCAAACATCCACATGAAGCAACAACAACCAAATCCAACACCGAGCAGCACAGCGCGTTGACTACTGACCTGCATAACTGCGGCCGGTGCTCATGCAGGTCGGCAGTAGTGTCCACTTGTCAGAGTTTGGATTGTAGAACTCCACTGAGGCCAAATTGCAGCTGCCATCATCTCCTCCCACCACGTACAGTAAGTTGTTTACGGCACAAACACCTGAACACACCAAAGGATTACTGGAGGAACGTCCCACACCTGAGGACGTCCGGCGGACACAGAGCGTCTCACTCACCTGCGTTGCGTCGACACATGTTCATGTCAGCTACTTGTCGCCAGCTGTTGGAGGATGGATCATAAACTTCACAGCTCTTCCTCACCAAGGGGCCGTCGTGCCCCCCCACAGCATAGAGTAAACCTTTTAATACACCTACACCTGAGGAACACATCGGACGACGCACGGTTATCATAAGAGATTTTAAATATTCTGGTCATGAATTATTGCATGCAGCACCACATGCGTCATCTTTATCTACGGGATTTTTGCATTGTTTAAAGAATAAATCTATGGGAATCATACAGAAAACTTGGAATATCTTCAGCTCACATTTTACAAACTTCAAACCAAACATACACACACCTGCTCCACTGCGTCTCGTGCCCATCTCTGCTATATAACTCCACACGTTGCTTTTAGGGTTGTAAGCTTCTACTGTACTTAAACATTGTCTGGTAGCTCCATCGTAACCTCCCACAGCATACAGGATCCCTGAAAGTATGAGGGCAGTCGATCCATGAATTAGAAAGAGGTGCAGTTTGGGACAAAATAACAGAAATGTGTGAAAATCCTTGTCATGCCATTGACATTGGAAGCCATCAGGACCGTCCAGGTTAATTATATTCTGATCAGAGAATAAAACTTTCTTCCACCTTTCAGTGTCCAATATTTGGTGCTTCTTGCAAAATCCAAATGGGCAATTTTGTGGCACTGAAGGAGATGTGGATGTTAAAGAAATTTTTTGTTTTTTAAGTCATTCCCACGCTGATGCCGTCTGATGGTTATTGGGCTGCAGTCAGCACCGGTAAGGGCCTTATTTTGGGTCAAGGATGTCTTGACGGACAGCCAATTGGATCCTTCAGCCCAGTGCCGGTGAAATTATTTTGAGTCTACAGCTTGACTTTTTTGTTCCATAACCCTCAGGATATTTTAAGAAATAACTGTCTTACTGCATCCAAACTCATCCGTTGTGAGATGCCTTGCTTATGCAGATTAACAATCCTATCATGTTCAAGTACAGAAAGCTTTTTTGCCTTTGCCATCAGGAGGTCACGACAGTGTGAATACCTCACAGGAAATGCCATGGAATCCAAACTTTTTGTGCAGATTTTGGCTTTTAAAGGCTGTGGTTTTAAACTTTTGATCAGCTGACAAAAGCATGTTTAGTTTAAATGCAGTTCATTTGAAAAACAGACTGAGAAACGTACTCACCATTGACAACACCCACTCCTACACTGCTGCGTCGGGTGCTCATTGGTAACACATGGAACCACTCGTCTGTCTTAGCGTTGTACGCCTCAACTGTGGACAGACCTGCAAGCACACACAGAGCATGTAACAAAAACACCACGAACTGCCAGAAATATTAGGATTCGCTGTGGTGGCACACTTTTTTAAAGTCTATTTTAACATGGCAATTTGAGGTGACAACACTGGAAAAAATGTCCCTCTCAAAACAAGAAAAAAAAACTTATTTCAAAGAATTTTTACGTTGAAATGAGTGAAAAATCTGCCAACAGAACAAGTGAAAAATGTCTTGGTAAGGTTTTTTGAAATAAGACATGATATTTAGAATATTCAGATCTTAAAATTAGCTAGGAAAACTTATTTTAAGCTCTATTTTACCAGGATTGTCATGCTTAGGTGTTTTAACCCTCATGTTGCCCAAAAAATATTGCCTTGTCTGGAAAAAATCCAAAGATTCAGCAAAAAATCCCCCAATTTATAAAAAAAAAAATATTGTAAAACCATCAGGAATAAAATTCCTTAAAAGTTTCTCTTACAAGTTGTATTTTTTTTAAAAAATCCTCAAATTTGGCAAGAAATAAAAATAAAACAAATTTTTAAAAATCTAAAAATTGTAAATATTTTCTAAATATGAAAAAAAAAATCTTCCAAAAAATATAAATCCTAAAAATATCTAAAATGATTACAAATATATCAGCAAAAGTTCTAATATTTTCTTAAGAACATTCAGGGGAAAAAAAAATCAAGCAAAATCCAGCGAAATTCACTGGATTTTGCTTGATTTTTTTACTGAATGTTCTTAAAGAAAATTTTTTTTCAACATTTCTTTTTTTCACCGAAAAATGTTCAAAAATTTCCCAAAGAACTGTGAAAATGTGGAAATTTTCACTGTGAAAATATTTTTTTTCCCCACGTTTTGAAACTTTAAAACGGGTCAATTTGACCCACAGGACGACACGAAGGTTAAAACAAGATAATTTCAAGACTGTTTGACTTAACAAGATATTTTAGTTGCATTGTCTTAAAACAAGTCCCTCCATCTTGCTGAGATATCACTTGTTGAGTGAATTTATCTTAAATCAAGTGGGATGAGATATTCTGACTAAAAATAAGACAAATAGACTTGGTAAGATTCAGAGTTTTTGCAGTGTAGAAGAGCGTATCGGTACCTGTGCTGCCATCGAAGCCTCCAACAGCGTACAGGAGCCCGTTGAGAACTGCAGCACCGAGCGTCGACCTGCGATCCTGCATACTGCTCACACTCGTCCAGCGGTCCATCATCGGGTCGTAGCAGTCGACCGTCCGCACACGTAAAGAACCGTTGAAACCGCCGACCGCGTAAACACACCCGCCCACGTACACCACACCTGAAGAACAGCACAAAAGGCAGGAACAACATGCTTTAGTGAAGGTGGAAACCAGCCAGGGCTCAGAGTAGAGAAAGAAATCTTTATTGTTTAAAAGTTGTCAAGAACAGAGCAGCACAGCAGGCAGCTTTCTGTTAAATTATATGGCTTCTGATTATTTCATGAAGTCTTGTTTCTGGCACCGCTGAAGAAGGTTGTGTTGCAACCTGTTATTAAACTATCAAACCTGCTTCCAGACGAGTCTTCGCAGCGACGAATATCTTTAGATGTATTTGGTACAAGTTAATCAGACACGTGGGAAATGAGTAAAGCTGCTCGTATGAGCCAAATAGGATCCACCGTAGCTCGTGATATACATTAAGAATGCACACAGCTGATATCCAGCAGGAGTCAAACAGACGGACATTACTACAGTCTGCAGTTGAGCCCCTCCTGATCAGGTAGAACTGAGGAAGCCTCTTGGATAGGAGGTGTAACATCAAGAGCCAAAGAGAATTCTGTTTTTGGCAAACAATTTTTGCAATGAATACATGATTGAGTCTATTACATCAACACACTGTTGAGAATTACATCCTTATTGAACCTGAATTTGAATAATAACTTTTTTCTTTTTAACTCTCAGTTTCCTCCATTCCGTTGCTTATAAAATAGTCTTTAGATGAAATTGATCCATTAATAAAGTCCGGAAATATCACATCTGCATTAGTGGTATTCATATTATTATCATGATATTTCAACCAGCGTGTGGAGAGCCCACTACAAGGAGTGAATAATAAAATCAAAGCGCAAATTCCACTGTCAGTTCTGTTAGATCCTCCTCCGCAGGCTCTTTAGCATCGATCTGTCCACCACCTGCTGTGACTGGTTTACCAGCTACCTTCTGACCGTGTCCAGCAGGTGAAGACGGAAAACATCGTGTCAGACCCACTTACCCTCTCCAAAGGTGTACCTCAGGGCTTACTCTTGGGGCCCAACCTTATTACTTCATCATGGAGAGTTATGTGATGATCGGCATACGTTTGTCCTTCAGTCGATCAGTTTGCATTTATTAATCTGTCAGTACACAACATTACTCAAAAACGGACTAACAGATTTGGATGAAATTTTAGTGAAGATCAGAAATGACACAAGGAGCAAGCGATTAGATTGCGATTAGAGTGATCCAGCTTGTAGTCTGGATCCACGGATTTGTTAAAGATTTCTGTATCATTGTGAGATAGCGGCATGGCGTCACTGTAACTATAACTACAAGTGAACACTACATCAGCTGCCTGCTGATGATCACATGATTGTGATCCTACTACAAATCCACCACTGTAGATTTATCGGGACTTATCTGTTGGAAATCATACGACTGAGCAGCCTTGGCGGAGTACTGTGCTCTCTGACTGCTTTTCTTGTTTTTCATCTACATTAAATGGTAAATGGTTGTATTTATATAGTGCTTTTAAAAGATACGTCACATTCACCCATTCACACACTGATGGCGGAAGCTGCCATGCAAGGCGCTAACCACGACCCACCAGGACCAATTAGGGGTTCAGTGTCTTGCTCAGGGACACCTCGACATGAGCACAATGGGCCGAGGATCGAACCGGCAACCTTCCAGTTACAAGACGGCCACTCTACCCACTGAGCCATGCCGCCCCCATAACATTAACAATGTTGCAAAAGCTGCTGGCAGTTCCTGGATCTATTTGTATGCCGATGATACCATCTTATGCCCAGTTAGCTGTTCACTCCACTCTTCAGCTCAGCCTCACTTCTGTTGAGCAGTCCTTTCAAAACCTCCACCTCCGCCTTAACATCAGTAAAACCAAATGCATCATTTCTGACAGGAGGAATGTTGAATCCGTTCCCCCCACAATCAGCTGTACAGATGACTCGCCTGTGGAGTACGTCAAATCCTATAAATATCTAGGCTTCTGGCTGGATTCATCTCTGTCTTTCGCCACACATATTAACAATATTCAGACCAAACTTTCCTCTACTACAACAAAGCCTCCTTCACTCATACTGCCAAACGCACCTTCGTCATGATGACAATACTCCTCATTCTGGATTACGTCGACATCATTTACAAAATAGTCCCAAGTACTGTGTTAAAAAAATTGGACACTCTTTATCACTCATCTGCTGTGCCATTAAAGCACCCTTCCACATTCACCACTGCCATCTCTATAAATTGGTGCTGTTTCCCTCCCTTCATGACCAGCGCCTTCACCACTGGTTTCATTTGGTTTATAGGTCAATTCTGGGCCATACACCTCCCTACCCTGTCCTCTTTTCTTCAGTGGATACATCAAGCTAATCATCCTCAATACTTCTACTATTTTTGGCCGTAACGCCTTTCGCTTTGCAGCAGCTAATGACTGGAACACCTTCCAAAACACCCTCTAATTTGCAACTTTGCCTCCACTCACCACCTTCAAGCTTAAATTCCAACAGATTGCAGTTGACTGTTGCTCCTGCTGATCACTTCGGGCTTAACTTACATATACACACAGTTTCATACACCAAATGCACATTTTTTTCACTCACATGCATATGCTCCCATGCTTCCAACTGGTTTACTTTAGTTATATGTTATGCTCATATGCCTGTTTGTGTCTGTAGTTTATATGTGTGTTTGCTCCTCCTGGTCATGTTTGTAAATGAGAAAACTGGTTCTCAAACATTTCTACCGGGTAAAATAATGGTCAAAGAATAAATAGAAAATTCTCATCAGCGTATGTTGAATGTACGACACAATGAAACTTTACTTATTTCATAGTTATAAACATAAAATCTTTGGATTTACAAGCTGATGAGGAACAACTGAATGCACCATTAGTTCAGCAACCCAAAATGCCTCTGCAGGTGAAGGTGTAGTCTGGCCTTCCGGTCCTTTAATGCGTCCAACTTAAACATTATTTAGAGGACACAGCCCTTTAACTGTGGTGTCATTTATTGGTTCTGAGGGTTTTCTACCTGCTCTGCACCTCCTGGTTGGCAGTTCAGCCACCTGGTACCATCGCTGCTCCTCAAAGTCGTAACACTCAACGCTTCGGATGGCCTTGGGAGCCTGGCCTCCGACCACCACCATCACCTAAACGCAACAGAAGCAGCAGAGAGATGATAAGAAGGTCGTTTGTTGCGTGTAGCTGCTGTATGAGTAAGTGTTCATCTGTTCTGCTGGGCATCGGCTGTGTTTGTACCTTCGGACAACAGGCTGGAGTCCTCATGCGTGTGCGTGCCGTCTTCATCAGAGCTCTCTGATCAGCTGGCAGCAGGTGGTACTTCATGGCCTCAATCAGATAGTCTTTACATGCACTGCTGTTCTTAATCAGGGATTCCTCCTCCACCCGCTGACAGCGAAAGGAACAAAGTCAGCCTGCAGGACTCAAAAACTGCTGCAGTGTATCAAGGTAGCTGAAAATTAATGCTTCTGTGGCAAATGCTGGTTGTGTTTAGAGCCTCTTGAACATTATTAATAGCAGAACATTTTAAATTGCGTGTTTTTTAAAAGACAGAATATGCAATGAAGTGGTGGAAAACAGCATGATTTTCCAGAAAAAGGTTAAACCCAGAGGAAAATATTACAGCTCAAAGTTTGCTCTTCTCTAGCTTGGGAGACAAATTGTGATTCTCGTTTCAACCTTGTTTTAATTTGGATTTGTCTGATATGTTTCTCATATTTTCTTCCTAATATTCACCAGGAGATATAAGTGAGAAAGGAGGAGAACAATTATAGCAACAGGAGCCATACTGGAGACTTAAAGGAGAATATTTGACTAATGGATCCAATTTTTCCTCAGTTGAGCTCCATGTGAGCTGTATATGAGCTTTATTTTCTACAATTATTATACAACCTGTCAAGCTGTCTTCCCAATATTTTGCTAACCTTTTTTTTTTAATGTATTTCAAAACTTTGGTGTCACATAGAAATGTCCATATTTTTGAAAGAAAAGCTTTTTTAATTGAAGATAACATTAAATGAATCAGAAAAACAGTCTAGACATTGTTAATGTGGTAAAACACTATTCTAGCTGGAAACAACTGATTTTAAATGGAGTATCTCAATTACAAAAAAGAATATTTACCACAACCTTTGGTCAGAGGCCACGCCAAGTGAAAGATGCAGCTTACATACTGTATATGGCTACACACTGTGGCCATCATTAACACCCTAATACATGGATTACTAACATTTGCCTGACAAACCAGCAGGTATTACAACAGCATAGTTTATAGTAGCGATCATTTTTTGCAATTTAAACATCATGCACAGAGAGAAAAAAGTTGAAAGGACAGAGGTATTTAGCTAGGCGTGTCAGTTTCCATTTCATTGTGATTATGGGACACAATTTTGAGGGTTTGAATGTTTATTTTCTCAATAACTCTGGGGTAGAGAGGAACATTTCCAGCAACCGTCCCTCCTGTGTTCTAATGCTACATTGTGTTAGCTAATGGTGTTGAAAGGCTAATTGATGATTAGAAAACCCTTGTGCAATTATGTTAGCACATGAATAAATGTGTGAGTTTCATGGAAAACATGAAATTACTTGGATGACCCAAAACTTTGAACGGTAGTGAACATATATATATATATATATATATATATATATATATATATATATATATATACAGCTCACATGTAGCTCAACTGAGAAAAAAATGGATCCATCAGTCCAGTTATCTAATAGAAATCTCAAGTATGGCTCCTGTTGCTAACTGCTCTCCTCCTTTCTCACCAGCATTGCCTGGAGAATTTTAGGAGAACAATATTAGAAACATATCTGACAAAACTGAAGCTAAAACAAGCCGAAAAATAAGAATCACAATTTTGTCTCCTGAGCTATAGAGCGCAAACTTTAAGCTGTAAGATTTTCATCTGGGAAGAACCTGAGCCATCGCACGCATTTTCTACCCTAAAAGAATCTAACACCAGTAATATTCTCATGCAAGATCAACAAACAAAAACAATTAAACGGCATGTAACTTCATCTAAGCCAACCCAAGATTCAAATCTCTTCTGCAGATCGACATGACAGAACATTTAAAAAAAAAATAAATCAGTATCACAAACAAGAGAAGTGCTTCTTGTCATGAATGAAGCACTGCTGCCATTCATTTCAAGGTGAGTCAGCTGTTTTGCTACCAGTGAAGTCACCAGCCCACATATAGAAGCTTTTTGTCATAACCACCTGTTGTTATTGTTGCTTAGCTCTGTTTTCTTGTATGTACATGTTTGAGCTCATTGGATACACAATAATCGATTTAATGTTCAACATGTTTGAACTTTACATTACAGCTTATGCTTTATCTCTATAGTTTTATCCTTTATAATGCCTATATTTCATTGTGGATGCCCCATAGCTCCATATTTTACATCAAATGTTCACTTTTTAAAGGCTTCTTTGTTTATGCGTTTGCTCTGTTTTTCTTGGTTTGTTTGCACTATATTTTCATTCACAGTGTTGTGTAATGGATGACTGGGAATGTGACAAATGAATGTTTGAATTTTGGCACCAGGTAACACCTCACCATCTCTCAGGCTACTTTACACTGTGTTCCAAATTATTATGCAAGTAGGATTTCAGTTAAATAAACATTAGATTTTTTTATTTTTCAATGAAACGCTTCGCTTGTGTCGTTTCGCCACTGACATCGATTTCAGACAGGTTTGATCATTAATTTGGCAGGTGAGCCTAATTAAATGGAAATTAAGTGAAATCATCTTCACCCAAGACAATGCACCATCCCATACTGCATAAAATACCATTGAGTCCTTGGCTGCTATGGACATAAAGAGAGAGAAAATCATGGTATGACCACCATCATCCCCTGAGCTTAACCCTAGTGAGAACCTGTGGAGCATCCTTAAAAGTAGATCTATGAGGGTGAGCGCTAGTGTACCCGAAGACAGCAGCTCTGGGAGGTAATTCTGGCAAACACAGGAAATCCAGGCAGAAACTATACATGGACTCACAAGTTCTATGGATGAGAGTTTGATAGAGGTGATATCCAAGAAGTGCTTCTATGCTAATATGTAACTTCACCTGTGAAGATATTTTTGATAGAAAGAGCATCTATTTTGAGAAAAAAATATCTTCTAATAAAGAAAATATAACTGATTTCCATTTTCAGTTCTTATAATCTATTGAATGCTTTGAAACTCTCCTGTGCATAGTGATTTGGAACACTGTACTTTGTGTTATTTAAAAAAAAAAAACTATTGCTATCATCTGAAGTTTTGTTTACGAAAATTCTGATTATAATATGATAGCTGAGGATTTTTAAAAAAATGTACCGGCTGTCATTTGTATTCACTAGTTAGGAAAAATGAACAGCACATACATAATAACTTGGAGCACAAGTTACATATTCATAGTTAGATATTCCTCTGGGTTATCCATATGCAGAGGATGGTTTATAGTAAGAGAGCTGCAAAAACGACCAAGTAAAGCAGAATACTAGCCTAGCCGCGCTAGACAACCCACGGCAACAAATTTAATTCTCTGCCAGGGTGGGTCTAGTTACCCTCGGTAAGCCTCGAGGTTGGATGCTCCTAAAACTGGCCGGACGAATCACCATGAAGTGTAGAGTCAGAAGGCGGGCGTAACGAAGTGACGACAGAGGTGCGACGACTCTGACAGAAACAACCGGCGCACAATAAACAGTTATCTTTCGACTCGGCTTTGGCCACAGCCCTTAAAGATTTGAAGCCAAAATTCAACTTGAAAGATAAAGAAAGGACGGCACTGAAGTGTATAAATAAGGCTTCACCGAACTCCCGCATCCTCTGATTTCCGGCGCTCTAGGAGCTACGTCAGCATATTCGTTGCGCTGATTGGTTGTATACCTACCCAATTACTGTAGAGTGATTTGAAAGACAACGTTTTAGCCCAGCCTCCCTCCCTGTTGAGAGTTCCTAGCCCCTTGCGTCTTCAGACCTGGGTCTAGCGCGGCTAGGCTAGCAGAATACAGGGTGTCCCAAAAACTTTGACATCATTTTGCAAGCCAAAAATTTTGGCAATTCTTGTTGAAATCACCTCAAATTTTCACAGAATGTCTAGAAACAGATCAAGATTTTATATTTAATGCTTTATTTATGTTCTGTTTTCAGGTTGAGCCATGCCGTTCACTCCCAAAGAGAAGTCACATTGCATCTTGGAATATGCTCACAAACAGTCACCCTAGACTGTGCAGAGTGGCGTGTGCCGTGTCACAGGCGGTGCACATACCGAACACGTACGAAATTGGTCCCATAATAAACTTATGATGTTCAAAATCTAAACTGTTCAATTTCATTGAGCTAGACTTAGTAGTTTTCAAGATAATTGCTTTTAAAATGGTGTCAAA
The DNA here is from genome assembly GCF_021347895.1 of Acanthochromis polyacanthus. Lineage (NCBI taxonomy): Eukaryota > Metazoa > Chordata > Actinopteri > Pomacentridae > Acanthochromis > Acanthochromis polyacanthus. The sequence goes on along the minus strand of NC_067115.1, from coordinate 34,688,781 downwards.
TTTCTGGGACACCCTGTACATGCCAGCAAAGTCAGCCTCACTTTGCATATTTAAAAATACAACAGAACGTGAAACGCTGATGCTAAAATACAATTTGTGACTGTTTTTATTTTGCCAGCAGCCACAAAAAAGCTGAAACAAACCCTGACACATCTACTGTAAGCCAGATACTACAATGATCTGTTGAAACAGAGGAGAAACCGTTGAGAAACAGCTGCTGTAGCTGTTTGTTGCTCAAACAATAAAGTAATATGGTGGCAGAATTGAGACAGCTCATGACAACAAATGCTCTTCAGTGCTTTGCCGCTGAACACTTTAACTGCGACGAATAGAAAACACATAAAAACAAGCACATCCAGTCCAACACACCTGCACCAGGTATTCTCTGGAGAGCAGCGGCAGGCGGACGTGTTCCATCAGGTGAGCCAAGTGTTCCTGGCGGACGTCTTTATCGTGATTGACCCACGCTATGACTGCTTCAAACACCTGCACAGCGTTGTACAAACACACACGTCAGTGTACGACTGTTTGGTCGTAGCTGCGTTTAATGAGCAGGGTGACAGTTTGTACCTTCTCCTCCGTGGGGATGGTGAGCTTGTCGCTGGCGATCAGGCTGGACACCTGCTCCATGCCCAGATTGAGAAACTCTTCACTGCCGACCACCTCAGGAAAATGTTGCTCTGTCAGCAGGAACACGGTGTAAGCACCAGGCACAACTATTTTCAACATATCTGCATGTTCATTAATCACGCCTGCTCTCATTCTGTCTGATGGTTAATTTTAACAAACACGAGCAGAGGTTTGCACACAGACCTGCGTAGCTGTTGGCCTGAGCGAGGAGCTGCGAACAGGCATGCAGGTCGGCGAAGGCTCGTATTCCCAGACAGTTGGACGGATGAAGCTGGGAGCTCAGGAATTCACAGCATGCCTTTTTCACCTCGTTAAGCTGGAGCAGCCCTGCAGCAGGCAACAGCGCCTGAGACACAAAGACACTAAGTCTGTAGATGATGGTACAGAAGAATTAAACAGCAGGGATTGTTTTTTTTTTTACTGCTTTAACTGCTACTGGATGGATGGATGGATGGATGGATGGATGGATGGATGGATGGATGGATTGGATGGATGGATGGATGGATGGATGGATGGATGGATGGATGGATGGATGGATGGATGGATGGATGGATGGATGGAATTGTGCTGGTCAAAGAAATAGAAATAAAGTGCAAAAATTGCTAGCATTTACAATAAAACAGAGTATTATAAAATGAGAGAAAACAATATAATGCAGTATTAGAAAGTAAAAAATAGAACAAAAAGGCAATATGAAAATGATTTTAAGGAAGAAATTATGATCAACATTAAAAGTAAATCAGACTTTTTTTTAAGAATTTCTAGGTCAAAAGTCTGCTATTAAGCTTAAATTATGAGACAGCAGTTCTTCTATATTTCTTAAAGTATCTTAATAAATAAAAAATATCCTAAGTTTTGATTTTGCATATTAAAAATAGTGAGTTTTTTTCCTTTTAAATATACAAAAGATAATGTAAATTTGGTTTCACTGGTAAGTTCTAAAGTATCAATTAGATAGACAGATAGACAGAGTACAGGAAACAACAAATAGAGTATTAAGTACAGTTACTAGGTACAGTTTCTCTGCTACAGTAAACGCTGCTCCTCACTTGCCTGAGTGACCTCATTTGAACTCTGTCTTACATCACTGTGTAACACATTTGAATAATGTCTGCAGAATTTGACCACACCCTCAAACAAACATTGAGCTGCCAGGTATTTGCTCAGTAGAGCTGCTTCTGCTAACGCTACATATCTCTGCCTATATTCACAGATCTCAGATCATAGTCCATGACTTATGCTTTCTCATTTTGTTGTTCCATCTGACCAGTCAGAGAACTGGACTTTTTGATAGGGGGTCCTTTAAGTTACAGGAATGTTCCAGACTGAGGATGAGAAACGGTGCTGCAGCAATGGACAGTGTGATGAAAATAATGTGCTTTTTCAACATGAAAGCATGTAAATAGAGTCGAGAAGACCATGAAAATCAAATCAGAAACCTGTAAACGTGCATAATATGGTGCTCTTTAATTTCAACGGTACCAGGTTGGTGTACAAAACACCATCCTGTAGTGAGATGACGACGTGATCAGTCACCTAAAATAGCCCCTGTCTGTCACTCCGACAGTTTGTGTGAGGAAAGCACACATGCTGTGATAAAAACGCATGTTTGGTTTAACAACTCAAACGAGCTTAGAGCATGGTAACCTTTTCTCACTAAAAAATAACTTAATTGTTACCTTTTTAGTGCAGATATATGCACCAGTTTAAACAGCTATCAGATGTCCAGTGACATAAATGTTAAAGAAATTAAATATTCTCATTTTCCAGTTATTAGAGCAGGTACACTGCTATTAAAAATGTTTATTAAATGATTGTGGATGAGGAAAATACATAGCAACTGTCTGTGATAACCAAAATGACACACTTAAATGGCACTATAAAGCCATAAACGTGACGCAAGTTCAGTGAATACAGATTGCTGGGGCACTGGGTTTGGTTGTCAGGTGTGGCACAAAAAGAGGCAGGTCCATGTGATCGGGCATGCAGAGAGGAGGGACAAACTCTAAATTTGTGAGGACTTCATTGGTTGGATGTTTTTGTGTTCCATGGAAGTGCAGAATTAAGATCAACTGCTTTCCAGGACACATTTCATGAGATCTTAAAAGACATCCTAGCAGTAACTGTAGCAGGAGAATGTCAATATTGATCTGCTCTCATTAACTTAGATTTGTGGGAAATCAGAAAAAAAAGCATTTCAATACACATTACTACAAATTCTGTGTTTTTTCAATATCTGTGCAGCGCTTCAACAGCTGTTCAGTCCTCAGAAAACATGGAACTGACCGTAAATACTGCTCAGTGTGATAAAAAGCTACGATCACGGAGCTAATGCATGCGAGCCTTTACCTGCACATTATCCTCTGTGACCTGTATCTCTGCCGTGTAGATGTAGTCCACCAGCAGGCCCAGAGTCCAGCCGTCCACCTCCTTTATCCTCACTCGTTTCGCTCTGCTCTCTGCCATCTCCCCTGCGAGAACAAGCGCTCATATTATCCTTCCATCGCCGCAAAGATAAAACCATGCAGTGAGTTAATCTGCATTAATGGAGCTAAACCAGGGGTGTCAAACATACGGCCCGTGGGCCAAAACCGGCCCGCCATAGAGTCCAATCCGGCCCACAGGAAGACTTTGTAAAGTGTAAAAATAACAGAGGTGAAAAAACATTTTAAGACATTGACCACTGGAATATAATGTCAGTCAGCAGCTTCAGTTCAAAAGAGTTTGGTTTGGTTGAACCAATTGTCACAACTTTTATGTATTTTTTATGCACAAATTTTACACATTTCAAAGGCAAGGGGATAACACAACCTTCTTCCTTCATAGTGAGTCAGTTCAGCTGGTCAGGATTACTACACAGATGTGGAAATGAACGCAAATTTAAAATCATTTCTACATCTTGACAAGTTGTTTTGATCATGGTAACGAGTAAAATATTATATTGTTCAGTTCAGAAACCTGAGACTAATATTTTGTGCCTTCTGTCTGTGATGTGTAAGTCGTAACGTGTAAATGATAAACTGAGGCACAATATTGTTGAAATTGTACTTATTTATGTTCTTTACTCAAATATACGCCTTCCTCCCAGCTCTATGATAAATCTAGTTCTGTTAGCGGTACCAGACAGATTCCTTAATGAGGGATAATACACAAGTTATCAGATACTAGTGTTTGCCTTTTCTCTTTTTTTCTACTTCTGTTTCTGTATATGAAAGACAACAAGTGATAACAAGGAGGATAACCTTAATGGTTTATTTCTGTTATTTACACTTACTGTCTTCTGAAATGCCTACATTTTTCTTTTTCAGTCTGTTTCATTTCATTTCTCCATGAATACATCCCTGACTTGTGTGTTTGCACTTGTGACATGGTTGGAATGTGTTCTGTTATGTTCTGACACAAAAAAATACATTTAACAAAAAAAGAAAAAGAAAAAAAGAGAAATTGTACTTATTTTAGCTGATAAATTTCAGGATGTTCATAATGTTTTGTAGAAAAGAGGTTTTTTTTTAAAGCTGAACATTTTCAGAATGTACCTTTTTGCATTAAAACAAAAGAAAAAATGTGGAGTTGTGGTTATTTATTGGTTATTAGGCTCTGATTTTACCGGTACGGCTCACTTGGGATAAAATTGGGCTGAACGTGGCCCCTGAACTAAGAGGAGTTTGACACCCCTGATCTAAACACACCTGCCAGCTGTGGTGTCCTCAGGATGGAGGATGGTCCTTACCTGTGAACATGGCGTGGAAATACGGACTTCCAGCCGCCAGAACCACCCTGTGAGCGGAGATCTCTACGTCCTCGGCCACTATGGTCACATCACACAACAGGCTCTGGCTGCACGAGCATCGAGGAGGGGGAGACAGAAAGCGAGAGGGAGAATAAACAACATCCGGTTACAGTGTACACGAAGGGGGACAAAAGGATTTGGGGATGACAAGACAACAAATGACTGAAGAGAAAGTGTGCAACACCTGCGCAGCTCGTTCATGACTTTGAACGCCTTCCTCATGTGCCGAGGGTTCAGAGTGACGGGGCCTTGCCTCTCCACTCCTTCTTTGTCCTCTTTGTCCAGTGCATGTGGACAAAGTCTAGTGCACCTGAGAGGGACAGCACAGATACATGAACAGGAAACAAACACAAAAAACACACACAGATATAAACAGAGAAGTGTCTGATCAGGATGTTTCCGATCGTGCCTACATCAGGACGGTAACCACAAACACAGTCGGAAGCTGCATTTAAACCCATTTCTACCTGGCTGTGGATGATATACAGTTAACTTTCCTTGATTTAGAAAACAGAGGCCACTTTATTGGGTCAAAGCTTGATTATTAATCAGGCACAGCAGTCAGATTCCCAGGAGACGAAAGCCCTAGATTCACCGCGTGTCAGTTGTTTATTTGGTAATTTGCTTAACTGCTAATTTGTTCATTAGTAGTCCAGTCACACCTGCAGTATTAAATAATGTTCTTCTCCGTCTTGTCTAATTCTTATCATAAAACCTTTAATTATTAGTTTATATTGTGCATATTCCACAATAAAGTGGTGTTTAAAATACCTCAGTCTAACTGTGACACATAAAAGCCAGGGCCTTTAATTTAATTAAACTAATTGTTATTTATACTCCACCGAGGAATGCAGCGGAGTTATGTGACGATTGGCGTACACTTGTCCTTCCGTCTGTTATTCCGTCTGTACACAAAATTACTCAGAAACAGACCAACAGACTTGGATGAAATTTTCAGGGAAGGTCAGAAATGACACTAGGACAAAGTGATTGGATTTTGGCAGTGATGAGGCTTATAGTCTGGATCCACAGATAAGGTTAAAGATTTCTATATAGTGGCACAGTGTCACTGTAACCATAACAACAAGTGAACATATGATCACATGATTGTGATCCTGCTACAAATCCACCGCTGAGGACTTGTCGAGACTTATTTGTCATAAATGATACGAGGAATAATTGATTAAATTGTGGGGGTGTTTCCGAGTCCCATCAATTCCTGTCGCCTGCTACATATTTAGGTCACGCGATTCAGTATCCATACATAACGTACCGAGTCGTGATTTCTGATCATCAATAACTAATAAACAAATGATGCATTTCTGACAATGTCGCATGGAGGAATGAACAGCCCTGGTGGAGTACTGTGCTCTCTGAGTGCTGTTCTTGTTATTATTACGATAGGAGTACCGTCTCGCTCTACCAGAATTTCTATCTTTAAGAAGCTTAATATGTAAAATAAATTAATTTTTTAATCTGTTCTGCACTTCTATTAACAGCACTATTGTTATTATTTTTGCACTGCACAGTAAAATTGAATTTGCTGCACATCTTCAGCATTTTAGAATACATTTGCACAAACACCCAACAACACACCAATACTGCACTGCTAGTCTTTCATTTGTTAGATAACATAAATATTGAAAGCAAAAGATAAAGGTAGAGTCCATTTGAGTCTGATATAATAATAAAATATAATATAATAAATTGTCCACACTGATGCATCAAACAGCATATTTAGTAGATATTTTTATTTAAGTTGCTCCTCAAATTAGGAGTCACGCCTTCTCCGTGTCTGGATTTGCTTTTTTGTGCATATTCAATTAAATTTAATTCAATTTTATTTATGTAGCGCCAAATACAGGTCAAATTGTCTCAAGACGCTTTACAGAACCCAACAAACAGATTCCTCAGTGAAGTGGTATTTAAATTATCTCAAACTAACTGTGACACATAAAAGCCAGGGGCTTTAACTTAATCAAACCAATAATTATTTTTATTATTATTTTATTATTTATTATATCATTACTCCGCCAAGGAACGCGGCGGAGTTATGCGACGATCAGCATACATTTGTCTGTCTGTCTGTCTGTTTATTAGTTTTTGATGATCAGAAATCACAGCACCACAGAACGTGGCCATTTAATATAGATGTACCCACAAACAAAATGACTTTGATACAGAAATCTTTAACTAATGCATGGATCCAGACAATAAGCAGCATCTCTGCCTAAATATGATCAGGAGGTCCTTATGTCATTTCTGACCTTCCCTGAAAATTTCATCCAATGCTGTTTGTATGTTTTGGAGTAATTTTGCGCACAGACGAAAGGAGAAACGTACGCCGATCGTCACATAACTGTTGCTTTCCTTGGCGGAGTAAAAAGCAAAAAATAAAGGCAGAAGTTAGTAATTTTCAGGTCTGATACACACAAACACATAATAGATAGACAGATAGATAGATACTACAGGTTTGAGGTCACTTACAAATGTCTTTAGTTTTTTTTTTCAATGAAGATAACATTAAATTAATCAGAAATCCAGTCTAGACATTGATAATGTGTTAAATGACTATTCTAGCTGGAAACGGCAGACTTTTAAAGGAGTATCTAGATATTACAATGTGTCAGCTAATGGTTTTGAAAGGCTAACTGAAGATTAGAAAACCCTTGTGCAGTTATGTTAACACATGAATAAAAATGAGAGTTTTCATGGAAAACATGAAATTGCCTGGATGACCCCAAACGTTTGAACAGTAGTGTGTAAATATATGCTGCACAGGATGACTGAAGGTGTTACAGGTCAAATATGTGGGGTTTAATCTTTGAAATATGTTGTGTTTTTATAAGATCATCTGTGTTTTGAGAGGAAAATCTTGATTTGACTCGTGTCTAAACCTGAAAATCTAAACACAGACAACAATATTTATCATGACATGAAACTGACCACACCAATGCATCAAGCATTTGGTAGATATTTTATTCTGGTGATTCCCAAATTAGGGGTGACACCTTCTCCATGTCTGGACTTGTTTTTCCTTCTGATCTTAAGTGTAACTTTAGGTAAGGCTGTTGAACACTTAATTTCCCTCGGGATGAATAAAGTATCTATCTATCTATCTATCTAACAGCTGGTAATTGTAGGTGTTACAGGTCAAATCTGTGGGCTAATCTTTACAATATGTTGAGTTCTGAGAGTAAAATCTTGATCTGACTGGTGTCTAAATATGAAAATCTAATGAATGTAGTGAAACAAAGAGAACATGATAAACCTGTGAAGTGTGGTGGAGTAGAAGTACTTCATATGTGTGCAGTACTTGATTGAATATATATACGACTGCCCACACTGGGTAATTGTAGGTGTTACAGGTCAAACGTGGTTTAATATTTACAATATGTTGTGTTTTGAGAGTAAAATCTTGATCTGACTGGTGTCCATCGAAATCTAAACAAAGAGAGCATTATTAGTCTGTGTGGTGTGGTGCAGTAGAAGTACAAGATGGAAGTAAAGTACTCCATTTGCGTGCAGTACTCGAGTAAAACTACTTTTATTCATTCCATAAATCACGTGGCCCTTGTTTTCTGTCACAAACACACACATCCACACACACACGGCTGTGAACACACAACCACCGCCTCCCCCACATAAACACACCGACCCTGCAGCCCCCAGGCTCGGTGTCGGTGCCCAGCTCTCCGGTTCCCCTCCCCGGTTAGCCTCACCGGCTGGCCGCTGTCTCTGTCAATGCGGCACCATCCGTCAAGCGGCCACCGGGAAACGTCAACACACACACACACACACACACGCAAGCAAGCACGCGCGCGCACACACACACAGACGGCTGTGTGACTTACAGCGGATGACTGTCCATGGTTCCGGTGTCGTTCATAGAACTTGGCCCAGCTGCATGCACCATTCCATATCCACGGCGGCGTCTAACGGCGGAGCTAAATTCAGGCGTGAATCGCGGCGATCGAGCGTCCAGCGGCGGGCAGACGGGCTGACGGCAGCCCCATCGGAGCGGCCAGCTTCATGTAAAAACACAGCCGACTGCGGTGACACTCTCCACAGACACGTTGCGCCTCAGCCCGGCTGTGGTGCCCAGCGGACGGCCGCCTCTGTCGGCGAACCAACGCGCAGCCAAAGCAGCCCTCAGCCGCGTTAGATGGGGCTTATTTTCCCTCCTCCTGCCCTGCTGGGTGTATCTGGGTGCGAGAGGCGGACGGACGAGGGTACCTGTTATTTTCCAATCGCTGATTAAAACGCACAAACAAGGACATGTCCGCAAAGACGGTCCTCCGAGCGGCCAAGGCGCCCCGAAGAAGGCGCTGTCTCCCTCTAGCTGTGGAAGACTGATCAGCGCCGATACCGGATCGATAAGTTACCGATAGGAGAGCTGCGGCCTCGCGACTTAATATTAATAGCATCATTTTGACCTAGAAATCCTGATTTTTTTGTCTGATGAGTCAGCTGTGAGTCAGATCCCCATTTTCCCAGTAAGTCCGTTGAGTTATTCATTTTTTTGTACTTTATTATTCTCTATTTGATTATTTTGTGAACTCTTATAATGTTCTGTTTTTATCGTAAATACCATCAATTTATCTAATTTCATAATATCACCAGTGAGCCCAAATTTACATTTTCTTTTGTAAACTAAAAAAATAAACTCGTAATTTTAAATATATAAAATCAATATAAGAGCTCCTGTCTCATATATATTAAACTTATTAGCTACATACTAGGTTCCCTTAATATTAATATTATTTTCACAGAAGTCCATATTTTCATAGAAAAGTCCATATATATATATATATATATATATATATATATAATACATTTGTACATTTCTGTAAATACCAGCATTTTACTGACCTTATTGTTGCTATCTATCTATCTATCTATCTATCTATCTATCTATCTATCTATCTATCTATCTATCTATCTATCCATCCATCCATCCATCCATCCATCCATCCATCTATCTATCTCATGACCAAATTTTGTGAAAATTTAGTTACAAGCCAGTATTTTGACCTGGTAAATCAAACTTTTAATTTGTATCACAGTTTTAATTTATCTCCCAAAATTTATGGCAAAAATTTTGCTTTAAAAAAAACAAAACAAAAAACCCCACAAAACTTGTGATTTTGATTTCAAATAAAATTTTGATACAGTATCTTTAAAAAATACTTTTATTAAGCAATTTTGGACTATAAAAAGTCAAAACAATTTAAGTCATAAGTTTATCATAATTGTAATATATTTAATAGTTTTCAACTATTAAAATATATATTAATATTTAATGTGTGAGACTTTCAGCTAAGTTACCAATTTCCCCCAATATTATTCTCAATAACCTTTTAACCTCATATCTTGTGCAAAACTACCAACTTTCTCATCATCCTGACATTGTATGTCACATTTTCACTGCAAAAAAATGGTTCGTTGATAGCATCGCTAACAGATAAGGATTTGAACACATTAGATGGTCAAAAATGTTTGCACAGAGCTGCATATCTCACAATTCTGACTTAGTTTTAGTATCTCATAACTGTGACCTACGAACTGAAAATACAAAAACATCTCATCATCACTGTGACTAACAAATGCTTATTTTCTTTCTCATGTCTTAGAGAGTCAAAATTTTCATGTAGTGTCTTATAAGTTTGATTGCCTGGCAGGAATTAGTGCAGACTGAACTAAAGATGCACAACAAGCTGCTATAATTCAGCTCAGCCTATATGTTTCAATTAAAGCACTGTTTAAAAAAACGGAGGCTTTTGTCAATAAAATAATAAATTCACATCCCGGTCCTGCTCATGTCAGAACCACAGACCACTGCTTTGAGGAAAGCTTTGTCTCTGGGGCCCATCTGTGAGGATTTTTCTCTGGCTGTGCTGTCAGCGAGCAGACGATTGAGCTGTGAAGCTGAGCAGAACAAGTCTGTTACAGTGTGAAGACGCTGAATACATTAGAGACAACAGGCTGTCAGGAGGCTCAGCCTTCACTTATCAGGAGTCACTCCTCTGTCATCGAGCGCACACAGGATGTGGAATTAAAGCTGTTGGCAGGTAGTTTTGTTGAATCATAATGGGAAGGCAACAGTGTGATATTTTGTGTAAATATGGTAAAATATTCGAAATAATGATTTTATAAGCAATCTATTCCAGCTACTTGAATGGTGAGTGATGAAGAGTGTATCCCACTGATTAAAGAAAAATAAAGGTCAAAATTAAAGCAGCTCCCATAACGCTCACTCTTAAAGTTCTTATAGCACAATTTGATATCATTTCACCCTATCTGCTTGGTAAAAACCGAGTTCTATAAGCTCCATGCCTCCACAGGTGTAGTCTGAGCTGAGATAACCCTTTTGACGTTAATTCTCAAAGGACATATTTTTTTTAACCCTTTAATGGGCACTCATTAGCCTAGCCGCGCTAGACCCATGTTCTGAATTCTGAAGGCACAAGGGTCTAGGGCCGCTCGACAGGGAGGGAGGTGGGCTAAAAGGTTGTCTTTCAAATCCCTCTGCAGCAATTGAGTAGGTATACAACCAATCAGCGCAACGAATAGGCTGACGGAGTTCCTAGAGCGCCGGCGGATTGTGGCTAAGTCCCATTAGCTTCCCAACCAGCGGAGCCAACTGGTATATTAAGGATTTGCCATATCCCGTCGGCATAAGTCCAAATACGTCTTTCTTCTCAATGAAACACTTCAGTGCCGTCCTTTGTTTATCTTTCAAGTTGAATTTTAGCTTCAAATCTTTAAGGGCTGTGGCCAAAGCGAGTCGAAAGATAACTGTTTATTGTGCGCCGGTTGTTTCTGTCAGAATCGTCGTGCCTCTGTCGTCACTTAGTTACGCCCACCTTCTGACTCTACACTTCATGGTGATTGGTCCGGCCAGTTTTAGGAGCATCCAGCCTCGAGCCTTATGGAGGGTAACTGGACCCTCCCTGGCAGAGAATTAAATTCGTTGCCGTGGGTTGTCTAGCGCAGCTAGGCTAGGCACTCATTGAAATACTTCAAAATTCAAAATGTCAGCCTTAGGATATTATTGGAGGACAAAAGACTGTTTTACTTTTTTGACATTTTTCAAAATTTTAAATTTTCATGTTGAAATTCAAGGTCAGTGAAGTTACCAGAAATGGTTCCTTGCCCGTTAGTGGTAAAAAAATAAATAAATAAATAAAAACTTGAAATGTATCTATCATCACTTAGCACAACTACTCAACTGTAAATGTGTGAGTTTCGTCAGCTAACCATGGTTAGTTTTGACGTTTCGATCAAATATGGAAGAGGACCGAGCTGCAAGTCCATCTTTTTCCAACTTTGGAGAAAAGAGAAAGTTTGAAACATTGTAGTCCTCTGCTGACTGGTTAAATGCCACGATGTAGTGTGCTGTAACACAGAGTGATCTTCAGTGATTGGCTGGGTGAAAACCACATGCTTCTCAGCCTCACTGAGAGGCGGGGCAACGCCATATTTAATGTGTGTGAAAGTCACCAAATATGATCAGTTGCCCGATAAAGGGCTATGAACTGTTTTAATTTATTCATCTCATTCACGACCCGTAAACAGATCTTCATGTGTAAAACTGGCGGAAATCCCCTTTAGACATAGATCAGTGCTATTTACAAAAACAAGAATTTCCCAATGCATCCTCTGTAGAAACAAGAAACACTGAACTAAGTCTCTAGTCCAGATTCAAAATACTTGCAAATTTATTTTTACAGTAAAAAAACAAGAAGTCTGCAGAGAAAATATTTACATTAATCAAAATACAGGAAAAGAGTCATAACTTCCCCCACAGCTTCGCAAAACAGCAAACTGTTCTTGAGTTTAGTTGGAGGTTGACAGTGGATGTCACACATGGTTGGTGTTTAGGTACGGTCTCATAAGAATTTAGTCCCACAAATATTCACCTCATCTCCATTTTACTTCAAAATATGTCTGAACATCTGATGAATGCAAGCACAAATTTCCAGTTGTAGTACACTCTCAAGTCTGAGTCCATCTTAGTTGACCCAATCAGATGAGAATATTGTGGAAAAGTCATTATTGCAGCATTCATTTTTCAGCACATCCTGAGTGCGGGGCTGCTGTTTTTTTTTTTTTTTTTTTTTACATGATGTGACTGGACCTCTGGCGTGTTAGTTTGGCTTTAAAGGGGCAGGAGGCAGACTCGCTGAGGCCTGCTCTAAAAAGGCCAGCGGTCCGGGAGGCGGGAGGTCTGAAGGTTTTCGATGCTGAAGGCTCACATCCTCCAGCACTTGTTGCCAATGGTGTAGCTTGGTCAAGTGTTTCTGAACCAGCAGCTCCTTCCTCTGCAGCTCATTACGCAACTCTGACACATCCTGCAGAAATGAGTTAAAAAAAAAGCATGCATGAGAAGAAGAAAATGCACACCAACAAACAGAGAGGAAGAATTAACACAAAAAAGTTTGAAATTAGCTAGTTTGGTCCTCAGATGGTGAAGACGACCACATGGAGAAAATGTGAGTCAGTCTGACAGTTTACCTCTTTCACCACCTGCTCTGGTTTCTGCACGGACAGCTGAAGCCTTTTCTGTAAGAAGAAGCACTCTGTCTGCCGAGCCACGTCCAGGAACTTCTGTATACACTGGTCCACACCTACAGTTAGCAGACAGAAATAAATGCATCAATGCACAGATTACAACATGATAAGCATTTATTAAAGAAATACGGGTCTTTACTTACCGGTTCGAATCTCCTCCTGGTCTGTCCCGTTAACATAGTCTTGGCTCACCAGGGATGCAAAACATGCCTAAAGAATGAACAGATAAAACAACACTAGCAAATTAGTTTTTTTTTTAACAAAGTAGTTTAGAATGGGGTTTTAATAAAAGTGGCTGTCTAACCCTCTTATACCTGAATATATGAATATAATAAAACAGGTTTCTGAACAGAAGCTAAATCCAGGGTTGTTTTGCAATGACAATTTGTTTCTCCGCAAACGATGCCATATTTCTAGCTTAAGTCATAGAGAAGTGAAACATATTCTGAAAAGGAAAAGCCAGTTGTCAAAGAAGTTGTCTCTGACCTCATATGCCACATAGTCTGGACTGTGTTAAAATACTAAGGGGAGACAGAAGACTGTCCAACCAGACTTTAGAGGCTGTGACTTTTTTCAGTGACAATCTAAGAGTGTTCAAATCTTCGTTTGTCTCTGCTTGTTAGGGTCAGAGCTCTCTGCAAACCAGTTAAGCTCCTCTACACTAAACTGAGAAAACGTCGTCATCGACTTTTTAATCAGAGGAAATATTATGATGAGACAGATGCCACAAAACTAGGACACAAGTGTATTTAATATCTAAAATGTTTGACCCAGACTAAATATAACCAGCAGTATGTTCACAGAGCCATAGTGTAACCCTTACTGTACAGAGAAAACGAGTTATAACATGGTGACTGCAATAAACCAGGAATGTAGTTCTGTTGTGTTGTTATGCATGTCAGTCTACAGACAGCTAGAAAGGGTTAATTTTACCAAGACTACCAGCTAGCTATCAATTACAAATGTGAATATCTATATGTGGGACACTGTTTTCTTTTAGTTGCTGGTTTCAGGAGTGAGAGAACCTGAGTAGGGTGGGTTTTGAAGCCTGACGACGAAAATAACAGTAGATCCAGTCTGTGTCCGATTTGTTTGTTAGCAAACGAATGCTAACAGCACAAACTGGGGCTAGCCGGCAAACCCAGCATCAGCATTAAAACTTCCTCATGCATATAGAGAGAAATCGGAGTACAGTTTGCTCAATGAAACCTCTGTGAACGAATGCTGGCGTTTAATTAAATTCCAACAGCACTGGCTAATAAAACGTTGAAACATCAGCTAGCGCAAGCTAAAGCAGCTAACAGTTGGTAGAGAGCGCTAATAGAAGCTAGCACATTAGCTGTCTACCTCGAAAGAAGCTTCCAGTTCATCCACTAGTGTGTTGTTTCCCGGGACTCTGGTAGCGCCACCGGGGAAGCCCGGCTGACCCGGTCCACCGGGACCACCTACGGGGTGTGCACCGGGAGGCTGCTGGCCGGGAAACATCCCACCCATGGAAGACGCCATCTTAATCCGAGTGTTTTCTAGTTGCACATGCGCACAAAGAAGCTGATGTTGCCCTGTGAATCTCTGTAACCAAAAGTACATGCACACCTCTATTCTTGTTGTTCTGAGGCTTTTTTTCCCCTGAATTTGTCAAAGCCCTTTATTTATATTTAAGAGACATCTTTATAATGAAGCCCACAGTGAAACTTTAGACAACGGTGTGCTTTAGATTTGTGGCAGCAGCTGTGGAGAAATGGGTCAATAATATATAATTGTGGGACTTTTTGTAACATAGTCGGCAGGTATCAGTTGACATTTTTGCTGTTTTCACTCCTAAAATCAACATGGCCACATTATATGACATTTTTACAGGAAGATTCTTCAAAATATTGTATTACAACTGAGTAAAATTGAAATTGAAAGTGATTTTTAAAGATATTGTAGTAAACTTGTTAGCATGTGATAAATCCACACTTTTCATTGAGAGGTATTTTTTAATGCGTAATTTTGTTGAAAGGGATTTCTTAGACACAGATGCAATTTGTTATATACATATAAAATTTGTTATATTGCCAAAAAGAAATATCTGTCATGTTTATCTAAACTTAATAAAAAGAACACAATCAAAACAATCCTTAAATAAGCTAATTTTATTAGAAGGTTGTTATTAAATTCGGACAGTTTAGTTGACATTTTAATGATATCCAGTTATTTTTTATTAATAAGTGATTGTTTCCATAATACATACTTATGGAATTTGTAATGACATGACAATAATGAGCATAAAAAACATTATTTGTTTTTTTACTTTTAATAAAAACATATGCAAGATATGGACTTCAAAAGTCCCTTAGTTACATATTGACCCAAATGGTTTTCCCAGTTTGGATTAAAAACATTTGATTCTGGAATAAATAGTCTTTGTTCTTGGTGTTATACAAAAGCAGAGGCATTGAGGAACACCAGTGCTGCTGTGGCTGAATAGCATCAAATTCTTGCAGCAAAGTGTGCAGCAAGATCTTGTGACAGTCATGAAACCAAAAGAGTGTAGGCTGATCAAGCAGCATCTGAGCATCTACAAATTAGAGATAATGTAATATCCACATACTTTTGGCTACATATATCATGTAAATTGATGCTCAGTTGCCAACAGAGCCAAAGAGACAACAACACACACGCCTGCTCATTTTTTTATTTACCAATTAGAATCTATTTATACAACACATAAAAGATCATATAAGTGCTATCTAGCTTCATGTATCTATGGTGAAAACATCAGTTTGAGGAATACATTGCGTAGAACAATGAGGTCTACAAACATATGTTAAAAACTGTGAAGCTCCATCAGGCTGTCTCACTAAATATTTCTTTAGTACCTCAGAGGAACCGTTCAAATGTGTGTGGACTCTAGTGTTTAACTCTGTTCAAGACCTCTGATCACTCAGGCTGGACGACTGTGGAAAAGCCTTGAGATTTTGTGTCCATCTCAGCCGTTGTGCGCCAACCCGGCAGCGAACTCCACCAACGTACGCGTCGGCCTCCCAGACATGCCTTTCCTCAGGTAGGGAATCTCGTCTTTGTTGCTCATCACGCCAGCAATGTCCAGATGAGCCCAGTGGGGCGCCGAAACGAACTCCCTCAAGAACGCCGCCGCCGTGCACGCGCCGCCAGAACTGGAAAGGAATCAACAGACACGATCGTAAAATGCGGGGAAACTATGAACCGTGAGCCATGACCGGACTCTGCTGCTACTCTGAGGCGTCTTGCAGGGGCTGCGAGGGATTCCTGTGTGTGGCGAGATACGTACCGGCTGTACTTGCCGATGTTGTTGAGGTCGGCCAGCTGGCTGTCAGTCACCTGTCTGGTGTAGTGCTGGAACAGAGGCATCCGCCACACTCTGTCACCTGTCACAACACTAGCCTACACACACACACGCACAGTCAACAGAGGAGCTGAGGGACTGAGATGCTGTGTTTATTGTGTATCTGCAGTACCTTGTGCAGCTGCTCCCAGAGCCAGTCAGAATTCGTAAACACTCCCGTTGCTGCCGAGCCAAGAGCTACATCCATCGCACCTTGGAGAGAGAAGAAGCAACATTTTAATATTTCTTCTTAATAGCTGCATCTCCTCTGTATTTACTTGTGTAATAACCTCGGTCTATCTGCTTTCACATCCACTAACAAAGGACACAAGAGGCGCTTTTATTTCCTCGTGCTGCTATCTCCATGACAACACTTCATGTATGCTCACACTACAAGCAGCTTGTCATCAAGACTGAGCCAAAGCCAAATCATGGATTTTGCTGTCTTGAAACATTATGTCAATTTGATGCTCCTGTTTAACCATCTGAACCCCAAACTCACAGATTGGTTTGAAAGGCATATTGTCTTTACAAAAACTGCAAAATTAAAACAATTATCACAACCAAGTATTCTGCTCTCTCAGGAAACAATCAAAATATCTGCTTAAAATAATGATGTTTCATCAAAATGACTTTTGAAGTTTACATATCTCATTTAAAAAAAAAAAACACTGGACACCCTGGTAGGTCAACTGGTTGAACGGGTGTCCCGTAAACAGGTGCTACAGTGTCCGGTGCAGCGGTCATTGGTTCTAATGCAGCCTATGGACTTTTTCTGGAGGTCTATCCCCCTCTTCTCCCCATGTTTCCTGTCTCTCTCTCGCTCTCTCTCCACTGTCCTAAATAATAAAAGTCCAAAAAACTACTTAAAAAAAACTTCTCTAACCAGATTCTGTTAAAAAAAAGCTCTACTCATCACAGCCACAAAACCACGAGTGATTCAGATGTGACCAACAATCACATGACAAGAATTCAGCGACTTTTCAGCGGAACTGAAGAATGTGTTTACACAGAGCAGAGAGGACACAAATATGGAAACTAATTTAAAATGTATGTAAAACGTATAGTAGGCAGAATCACCATTTTCCAGTATTATTAACACCTGAGGGAACTCACTGTTAGTAAGTCGCGAACCAGTTTGTGAAATAAATTGCTGGAAATTTTGTAAACAATGACCCTTCATTTGGCCTTTTCAAACTAACAAACATGCAGTTCCCGTCCACAAAAGGTCACACACTAATATTTCATTGGACCACCTTTAGCTCTGAGAACGACACACGTTCAGTGTGGCATCGTTTCAATAAGCTTGTGCAAATTTACAGCATTTATTTCTGTCCAGAGGTGCATTAATTTTCTGCCAAGATCTTGCTTTGATGATGGGAGAGTTGCACAAAGTCTTCTCCAGCACATCCCAAAGATTCTCAATGTGGCTGAGGTCTGGACTCTGTGGAGGTCAATCCATATGTGAAAATGACGTCTCATGCTCCCTGATTCACTCATTCACAATGTGAGTCCCATGAATCCTGGCATTGTCCTTTTGGAATATGTCCGTGCCATCAGGGAAGAAAAACCCCACTGATGGAAAGACCTGGTATTTTTTTAGTATACTTAGGTAGTCAGCTGACCTCATTCTTTGGGAGCATAATGTTCCTGAACCTGTAACCTGACCAACTGCAGCAACCCCAGATCATAGCACTGCCCTCACAGACTTGTACAGAAGGCAATAGTCACGATGGGCGCATCAATACATCCGCCTCTCTTCTTACCTGATGCACCCATCACATTAGAACAAGGTACACCTGGACTCATCAGACCACCTGACTGACCACATTTGTTCCTTGAAGATGATGGTTCATCACAATCCTTCAGGTTTTAATAATACGTTGGACGGTTCTTAACCTGATTTTAGTAGTTTCAGAAATCTCCTTAAATGTTTTCTTTGCTTGATGGAGGCCAACAATTTGACCCTTCGGGGACAGATTAACATCCTTTCCATGACCATAGGATATGTCTTCCAACATGGTTGTTTAGGAAATGAGAAGCTCCTCACTGCTTCAGCTCGAGTTAAAGAAGTTGTTGCAGCTGAAACATATTCATCACTGCAGTACTTATCGAATGGAAGGCTCTTACCTATTTGCTTAGTTAAATCCAGGTGGCATTTTTATTTTTTTGGACAGACTGTATATTTAAACACCATCTGCCTATCTATCAAATTAAGAACTTCTTGCTCCCTAAAAATGGTATCAGGCCCAAAAATCATTTATTGGCTCAGCTCTAATATTGTCTCCAATGAAAGCAAAACCAGAGAATGTATAATGTTCATCTTGATTCCAGGTCTTTTTACATTTTTAAAAAATTGTATTTTTTTTGTAAGATTGATGGCATGGTAACTGAGTCACAGTGCACAGAAGAGATTTCCTAGTTCTCTGTGCTTCTAGTCGTGGCTGTGCTGTTTCTGTAGGTGTGCAGGACTTTTTTATTACAGCCAAATGAGCCCACAGTAGGTCAAAAGGTGCCAGGCGCAAAGAAACGAACACAAATTGCTTGGAGTTCAGAAAGAAAGAAAAACAATGTGAAATCCCACCTGTTAGAGTAGCAACATTGACAATGGCTCTGGGATTGAAGGTGTGTCCATAACAGAGCGCATCAGCGAGGATCAGTCGGCCCTCTGCATCTGTATTATCAACCTGAACACAGCAGCAGTAAAACCTGTTCATCTGTGCACGCACAAACACACTCAGAGAGCTGCTTGAACCTGTCACATGTCGTCATGGGTCCACCCACCTGGATTGTTTTCCCATTCCTGGCTGTGACGACATCACCTGGTTTGGTCGCCTTTCCACTGGGCATGTTCTCACACAGGGGGGCCAGACCTGAATCAGGGCGGCAAGCTCCTTTTAGACACGCTCAGACTTCACCATGTGTCATGTATGACAGGAAGCAAATGCTGTTGGAGGGGATTTAATGTCAAGAAGCTCACCAATAATGTTGACTGGCAGTTTCAGAGCTGCTGCCATGACGATGGATGCGCAGACGGTGGCGGCTCCACCCATATCAGCCCTCATTGCATCCATAGACTGAGAGGGCTTCAGAGAAATACCCCCACTGCAGACACAGAGAGGAGCAGGTCACCATGACGACAGCACTGTAGTGTTCTGTCTACATATAATTCCTTATATATTGAATAAGACGGATCGCCACACCTCTTCTCTATGTAATAAATTTGGAAGAGAGGTTGGAACCTATCATCACTATTCTGGCAGTGCAATCTGATCAAAATATTCTGGGGTGCAATTTCTAAAGAACTCAGTGGAGTGACCCAGGCCTGATCGAAATCTGTTGCGTTGACTCGACCACATTTCAAACTGTGTGACGAACTGCTGTTATTGGCTAGGAAACACATCTGGATAAACTGGATTAAGGATAAACCACCAACCGTTACACAGTGGTATAGAGAGTTATTTAGGCTCCTCCCTCATGAAAGGATTAGTGCGTTTCTCAGGGGAAATTAAAGGTATTTCACAGTCATGTGGTCTCCTGTGCTCAGTTATTTACCAAAAGAACTGATTCAACTTGGATGACGACAGAATGACATAAAGTGGCCAAACTCGCTATTAGCTAACCAATAAGCAGCATCCATCCTTATTATTGTGGTGTTCTATTATCAGCATAGTTCAGCTAGCTTTGTCTCTTATGTTGTCAGTATTCAATTTGATTGTAAATAGTCTGTGAAATCTGATCATTATGATAACATGTAGGACAGTGATCATCAACTGGCGGCCCCCGGGCCGAATCGGCCCGCCGAACCGTCCAATCCGGCCCGCGACTGGATTCCAAAATTGTGAGGATCAAAGAGAAATATCATGTGGTCCACACTATTAAAGCAGTCAGTCCAGTCATTATTAAAGGATCTGTTTTCCACATCAACTTTTCGTTTCGTGGCCTTAGAGAGTGCCATTTTACCCGTGTTAAGAGGCCTTTTCCTGTCACTTCTGCGGTGTTTTCTTTTTCAAGTGCTCTGTGAATAAAGTTGACTTGAGATGAGGCAAAATATCTCTATCACTCCTAAGTGGTTGACTGTGGTACAGGTGATAGGAGCACTGACTCATAAAGGCTAAAATGCCTTCAGTTTTGTAATGAAATGGAAAAATATAAAAATAAACATCAATAATAATGTTATGCCAAAATTCGATTTTTATTTAATTTTTGTTTGAGGGTCCGGCCCCCAAAGTGACTGTCCGGTAAAATTCTGGCCCTCTGGCAATAGTTGGTGACCCCTGATGTAGGACATCAGACTGTGGTGGTGGAGGGTTGGGTAGCTGGACTTCAGCTTATCTTGAATGTATGACATGTTATGGTGGCAGTATTTCTTATTATTCACTTACTCATTTATTTTCCCTTTCTTTCAATTGAAAAATTTATTTAATAATTGACTCTTAATGTACCCTTGTTTGCTTCTTTTTTCTTTTTTCTTCTCCTGTTTTTAAATGTGCATGTATACAACAGCATAATGTCCAATTTGACATTATTTGTCTGTTTGTGAAAATACAAAAACCAATAAAACTTAGTTTAAAAAAAGAGGTGTGTTCCATTAGATATCTTTGTGTCACAGCAGATTATGGTTTTACCTGTCAAACGTGATGCCTTTCCCTACGAGGAGGAGCGGTGGCTGCTTGCTGTCAGGTGAACCGTTGTAATGTAGCTCCAGGAAGACAAGGCGGCTCCTCCGACCCTTCGACACACTGAGAAAGGCTCCCATCTGTTGCTCCGTCATCCAAGCCTGAGATCTGCAAAGAAAACCAGAATTACACACAACAGCGACACATAATCACAGCCTTATTGTGAGTGATGAACTACTGACAACTGAGCTGATTAAAGAATTTCTGCATCAGTTTGGTGTTTTACATGAATCAGTTCCATCAATACTGATTAATATGCACAAACCTTTATTTATCGTGACTCGTTCAGCGTGTGGAGCAAGTTTTTCTTCAATGGTGTTTGCGAAGCAGTGGGAGTGATGTGATTGGCTGGAGCTTCCATGAGAAGCCGTGCAGGTTTGGCCTTCTGCATAATGACGCCTTTCTTCATCCGACATGTCAGCACTGAGAGCACACAGACAAAAATACAGAAGCATGATTTCTGACGGCTAAGTCCCATAGTCCACAGCAGTTGATTTGTGTAGGATTCAGTCATGTGATCAACAGCAGGCAGTGATGTACTGCTCACTTGTTGTCATAGTTACAGTGACGCCATGATGCTATCTCGCAACGATACAGAATCTTTACAAATCCGTGGATCCAGACTATAAGCTGCCATCACTGCCACAGTCTAATCACTTGTCCTTGTGCCATTTCTGATCTTCCTGAAAATTTCATCCAAATCTGATTGTCTGTTTTTGAGTAATGTTGCGCACAGACAGACAGACGGAAGGACAAACGTACACCGAATGCCACATAACTCCGCTGTGTTCCTTGTAATAGTAATAATGGCATGTTGGAGTCTTCATTTACAACAACATCAGAGACCTACTGAATTCAGTGAGGCCCCAGTTTACCTCCCGTGAAGCTGCGCTGTTACTTTGGTCTTTTTCTTGGATTTGAGTTGGTCGTACTGAAACAACCCAGAACGGCTCCTTCTGCAGCTGACTGAGCATCACCACAGCTGTCCACTCCACATGTTTCACCTCCAGGTCTGAAGCAACCGGCAGCCAGCTGAGAACACGCAAACAAAGACACAAATAATCAGCCAGGAACCATGAATAAGGAACCTTGTCTGTAGATGAGGAAGGCGTCTTACGACACTGCCTGCCTGATGTTCTCCTTGCTGGTGTCCCAGTTTCTCTGCCCACAAACACTGCTTTGTTCTTACCCAGGCCGACCACCGCCACACAGGGAAAGTCTGGAAAAGAACAGAGAAGGTTTATCCAAAAGTCATCAAGTGAAAATGCATAAAACCAATGAGACACCTTCTCACCTTGTGATTCTAAAACATTCTGCTTTTGCTTTCTTGAGTGCAGGTCCAGAGCTGGGAAACAATAATAAAAAAGAAGTTCATGATGCAAACGCTCAAAAGAATGGACCAAGTGCATTCATTCATATAATATACTATTATGTTCTGTCTTTTTTGCATTAGAGATACAAAATACGGAAGCACCATCACACTTTTTCTTTCTGTACAGAATCAATTAAACTCAGGTACCATTATACGAGTGCTCTTCTTTCTTCTAAATTCAGAATCATTTTCATATAGTGTGCAAATTTTAATCATATTTGGGGTCAAAAAAGTGCCTATAAAAGTATGATTCAAAACATTAAAATGACAGTGGAGTTAGAAATAGTGATGACTGTGACTCCTGCTCACTGTTTAGATCTGATAAGTTTATTAAAAGTTCAAGATATGATCTATTTCACTGAATGACTGCACTGTATATTAAATACACAACATTATAAATACAGATTTTTTTGAAGCATGCTCTTTTACAAATACAAACCCAAACACCCAAATGCTTTTTTCGGTTAAAGGAAGTGAATTTAGCTGATTAAAGCTGTCTTAAATGAGGAAAAACAAGCAGAAATTCCCCTCAAGCATCAAATTTTCACCAAATACAGCATTAATTAAACACAATACATGTAGTGCATCCACTATATTCTCAGTGACTGGAGTATAATTATGGCAGTACTGTATCTTGATATAGTAGTAACTAAGCAAGATGTCATTGTAATGAAAGTATCCTAATCTGTCATATATCTAACTGGATTGTGTACAAACAGTCATTCACCTCAAGTTACTGTATCTGAACACAGCTAAAGTTTTACTTATGACAATATGCTCTCAGTTATTGTGTCAGATCAGCTCTATTTTTGTCTCCAGAACAAAATTGCAGGCCATAGACCCAAAAAATTAACCTAAAGGTGTATTCGTTACCAAGTTCCAACAACAACTAAACATTACTAGAATCACAGAGGCAGAATTTATTACATTAAAGTGGTTGTTACTGACACAAAACAAGACTCACATTTTCAGCAGCTCTGATAGTCTTCAGACAGAGACTTATCGACCTGCTGCAGCCTCAGTGAGATGAAGGCTGTCATCCTCTCCCTCCTGCTGCTCAAACACTCCCAGCACCAGACCCTGCACGCGTGGCGCGCGCGCGCGCACACACACACCACACACACACACACACACACACACACACACACACACACCACACCACACACACACACACACACACACACAGAAAGAAGACGCAGAAGCTGAAAACACTCAAACACTTCCATACCCCGATGAAGCAGCAGCACACCACCTAAACTCACACACAGTTAAACAGACAGACCATCCATCCGCTTATCCTCACTAGGGTTGCGGGGGGTGCTGGAGCCTATCCCAGCTGACTCGGGCGAAGGCAGGGGACACCCTTAGCAGGTCGCCAGACCACCTGAAACAGGATGAGCCACTGCTGTGACTCTGTCAGTAAACTACTCACCTTTCTGTCGCTCAGGTGAGTCTGTGCGACACTAAAGCACCTGCAGGTGTTCGTCCGCACCGCCGCCTTCACTGTTCTCCTCACCAGAAGCATTGTCACCTGCTGCACATATAGAAACCTGCAAAACTACTCGTCCACCCAGTTAAAGGTCGTATTCATCACATGTGCAAAAGCAAACCTCAGAGCGTCGCGTCTCTATTGCGTCACCAACAAGTGCCAAAGAGTGGCCTTTGGTCGCCATCTAGTGACGCATGTCCGCGTTTAACCATTTTCTGCTAAGTGTTTAACATTTCTAACTATAAAATAATTAAGCAGCTTTACAGATGATGTAGTCTCACTAAATTAAAAAAAAATCAGGTGACATAAAACTACAAAAAATGCTGAAACAATTGCACTAAATTCAATTCTGTCACACACAACTCATGCACACCCATTTTAGACCCCTGTAAGTGTTTACGTTCTTATTTTAGCTCTGGATCTTGCACAAATATTGAAACAAATTCCTAGCTAAATGTTATTTTTTTTCTATTTTTTCCTATTTTGATGTTTTTGGTAATGTATTTGCATTCATTATTTCTCTGGTGTTTTTAATGTTTTAGTTTTTCTAGTGAGTTGACTGGTTCTTCTTGTCTACTACATTTTATTGCTGTTAACTGTGTGTTAACCTGCGTACGACAAATAAACAAATCTTAATCTCTGTCTGAATCTGAGTCAACAGTCGCTTCCCAGCAAGCAGGGAATGTTCCCACATAGTTGATGGTACTGACATTACTTAAGTCAGATGTTCACAAAGGGAAATATACAGTGCAATCTTTTTTAATGCATTGGTTATGTGTTTGTTAGTTTAAATAATGTGTGAAATACTTTTGTCATGTCACTAAAGGTCTGTTTAGATGGTGTATGATTTTATGAGATACATAAATATAGATACATAAATAATGTGTAATCATTTGCATCTACTTGGTAGTAATTTGAAAGCTCCGAGAATTTACAAGTTCAAATACTCTTAGAAAGAAAACATTTAAATCTAATGTTCAAAGAATGTAAAAAAAAGTGCATTTATCATTCCCAACAATGTTCCTATGAGCTCAAATGTTAACGAAGATAAAAGGATGTTTGGATGATCAGGCCAGTGTTGTCAGATCATGTTACATGATAATAATAGAGGAAGTCAACATTCAAAAAAGGTTGGCCTCAGACGACAGAAGGTGTTTTAATATAGCTCAGACAGTCTACATCATGAAAGTCCTTCACCAATGCCCAAACTAATTTGTGATGACTCTTTGCTACATGCACAAAATAGTTTTAGTTTTGAACTGCAACCAGAACTATGAAGAATTAAATGAAAATCAAAGTCTTTTACTTTAATTCTCACTATGTATACATGCTCATACAGTCAATTATTGCAGTATTTCAAATACTTTCAACTTCAACAGCAAAAATGTTTGAAAAAGATCAAACATAAGCATGCAAATGATAATAATGCAAATTTAAATACTTAAGATATTTCAGACTGATGTCATGTCGTGCAGTTTTAAAAGTCTACATATTACATTCCATACATACAATGAAAAAATATCATGTAAATACATATATAACATAATTTACAGTAGAGAACGTTTGAGGTTCAGATGTGGAGTTTGAGACTTTTTCAGTTTTATCATGCTTAGATCCTCTGCAGCAACAAATATCAAACAACACATAAACAGAACAAAACACTTGTTTATTCTGTCTACAATCTGGTTATTGTGTCTCAGGTTCTACTATGATTTTCTGGTAACTGAGTCCGAGACGACAAAAGAGCAGTGATTTGGGTTTGACTGGAACAGCAGCCAGCAGGTATCAAGTTCCGTAGACTGTCTCTGTCAGGATCTACACTCAACAAAAATATAAACGCAACACTTTTGTTTTTGTTCCCATTTTTTATGAGATGAACTCAAAGATCTAAAACTTTTTCCACATACACAATATCACCATTTCTCTCAAATATTGTTCACAAATCTGTCTAAATCTGTGATAGTGAGCACTTCTCCTTTGCTGAGATAATCCATCCCACCTCACAGGTGTGCCATATCAAGATGCTGATTAGACACCATGATTAGTGCACAGGTGTGCCTTAGACTGCCCACAATAAAAGGCCACTCTGAAATGTGCAGTTTTATCACACAGCACAATGCCACAGATGTGGCAAGATTTAAGGGAGCGTGCAATTGGCATGCTGACAGCAGGAATGTCAACCAGAGCTGTTACTCGTGTATTGAATGTTCATTTCTCTACCACAAGCCGTCTCCAAAGGCGTTTCAGAGAATTTGGCAGTACATCCAACCAGCCTCACAACCGCAGACCACGTGTAACCACACCAGCCCAGGACCTCCACATCCAGCATGTTCACCTCCAAGATGGTCTGAGACCAGCCACTCAGACAACTGCTGAAACAATTGGTTTGCATAACCAAAGAATTTCTGCACAAACTGAATTTCAATCATGGTGTCTAATCGGCATCTTGATACGGCACACCTGTGAGGTGGGATGGATTATCTCAGCAAAGGAGAAGTGCTCACTGTCACAGATTTAGACAGATTTGTGAACAATATTTGAGAGAAATGGTGATATTGTGTATGTGGAAAAAGTTTTAGATCTTTGAGTTCATCTCATAAAAAATGGGAGCAAAAACAAAAGTGTTGTGTTTATATTTTTGTTGAGTGTACTTTCATTGTTCTTCATCTGAGTCATAGAAGACACAGTGAGGAGCACATATTCTAAAGCACACTGAGGAAAATGTTGCATTGTAAAACGTATTTGACTCACCTTTTACTCTGACAGAGTAAAGATAAACATTATTCCAGTGCTTCTCATTTATATGATGTTGAACAGCTTTATGACAGTGACGGTAAATACTATTCTGGGTTGCAAACTTTATGTATGTCAGCTGTCTTGAGCTAATTTCATCAAAAATCTCTGTGGAAAATCCACCACTAAATCACTGCACCATGTTCTCTGGGAGTTCAGTCTCAATAACAAGCGGTTCTCCTGTCAAAATGTAGTTTGAAGACTTAAAATTGTTTGTCACATTTCATAAACGAATGTGGCTTGAAGTGTGAGGCTCCTCTAGCAGATTAAAATTAATGCTTCAATCCTACAATTAATTTCTGCTGGAAAATTAAGATAAATAAAATTTGTCAAGTGTAAATTTCCATAAAAATAATGTCATAAGGCTGTAATTCGGGCTGTGTTGAGCCTGAAAGTCACATAGATTACAAAAGGCAGGGGCTCTGGCACTGTGTTGGTTTTCTCTGCTGTCAGTCTTCAAAGTTTGCTCTTGTCAGTGACAGAAATGCTACAAACACTCCTTTCTGGTTGGTGCTTCAGTAGAGCAGGTCCAGAGCAGAGATAGTGGGTTCTTCAGGCTTCTTGGGCTCAGGTTTGGGCATCTTAATCCGACTCATGGCGACCACTCCGCAGATTGCAAAGTGGGTCGCAATGCTGCCGACACCGAGCCAGAAGGACCAGTCCAGGCTGTCGTCCAGGACAACGAGGACAAACAGATTCTCCCGATAGTTTGCCACCCGCTCGGTCAGACGGTGGTGTCTAACAGCTGCCAGGAAACACAGAACACCGAGGGCACCGAACAGAGCTGGAAACACAAGAAGAAGAGGGTAATCAGGCATTCTGGGAGAGGAATGGGAATGAAGTAATCAGACACTCACTCAAAAAAGAAATGTGAAGGAAATACTGGACATGTGAAGTGAAATAAGAGGAGAAAAGCTAAGATCTGTCTGCCCTCACATACATACCAGCGATGCAGTTCCACAGGTAGAGGCCCTTGGGCCCTTTGATGCTCTGGTAGGGAACCTTGCGAGCGTTGTAGATGCAGAAGGACAGACTGACCAGAGCGAAGCCGACGGCCACCAGCAGGAACAGAATCACCATCATGTGAAGGCCACCGTTCAACGTCCGCACAAGCTTTGGAAAAACTTGGGAAGAGACCGATGAGAGTCAAGAAGTTATGACAGGACACTGAGCTCTCAATTATCTGAATTATTATTATTAATTTTGATAAATATGTGGATTTTAGAATAAGTTTACAAGTTTTTATGAACTGATTCCAGCGTTTTTTGACTGTGTGTTCAAAACTGACCTCTTTTACATCAGCAATTTAAACTATGAATAAAGCTTATTCAGGATTTTTTTTAGGTATTGCTGAGAAACCTCTCTTTTTTGATTGTAATAAAGTGCAGAGACAACTTCTGCTCTGTTCTCCTCTGGAATGCAAAATCTATCGGATTAGTTAAAGACTTACAGCAAACAGTTACTAGTTGGTAATAAGCCTCAGTGGCTGGTGTTTGCTTATAATGTAGCAAAAAAGTGTTGGAAGTACAATGAATAGTGATATACTTTCTGATAAGACACCAAGATTGTATTTATAAAAGTCATTAATAAAGTGGTTTATTATCAAGTCTGCACCTGTAACTGTAATTAAGGTAAGATAATTGGGTTTTATAGAATATGGCAACACAAACTGACCTCTTTTAGACCAGCAATTTAAACTGTCATTGAAGCTTTTCCAAGGCTTTTTTTTTTAGGCATTGTGAGGAACGTTTCAAAATATGTGATTCTCAATCATTTTTTGGGTGTGAACAAAGATCTAGTGCAGCTGTTCTCTTCACCCCTAGAACTTATAATCTACTGATTTTGTTAGTGGTTAAAATACATACAGCAAACAGTTATTAATAAGACCACATTTGAGGTTAAAAAAACAATAATAAGTTTCAGTAGCATTGTTTATATTTGCTCATAATGTTGTTATAAATGTTGGAAATACATTAAATAATTACATACTTCCCAATAAGATATCAAGTTTGTACTTATAAAAGTCAATAATAAGGTTTTATTAATTGTGAAGTTTGCACTTAAAACTGTAATTAAGCTCAGAAAATTGAGTTTTATGGAATATGGCAACACAAAATCTCTTTTAGACAACTTGGATGAGAGGTGAAACGTCTTCAAGGAACTTTCTTAAAGTCCAGTGGATTGATTTAAACAACTCTGGATACTTTTAGACAACCAATTTAAACTATGAAAAAAGTTTTGCCCAGCATTTTTTTTAAAGTAAGCGATAATAAATCTCTTTTTGGGGGGTTGTGAACAAATACTGAGTGCAGAGACAAGTTCTACTTCCCTGTTCTTTCCTAGAACTTATAATCTACTGGTTATAGTGATCAAAATTTTCAGCAAATAGTCACTAATAAGAACAAATCTAGGGTTTCCATGTTGTAATATGTCTCCGTGGCAGGTGTTTATATATTAATTTTTGCTTTTAATTAATACATTTGCACTCATAAAAGTCATTAATAAAAGGTTTTATTGTCAAATCTGCTCCTGTAACTGTAATTAAGTTAAGCAAATTGAGTTTTAATGAATATGGCAACACAAAGGTTCTTATTAATAGGTCATAGCTTATCTAGAAAGCATAATTTTATTTATTTACTTTTGGAAGAAATTGTCACAGCTTGAATAGTTTGACACCCTTCTTATATAATGTTAGGCCTACTATTTATTATGATACAGAAAATACAATAGAATTAGATTAAGCTGCATCCCAGAAGCTTACATGTCATATTAAGAACCATGTGTTTTGGTTGGCCATGGTTGTATAGTAACTTATTTTATCTGAAGGCTAGTTATTTTTTTTTATAGTGCAATGCCTTGTTGTGCCATTTTAAAGACTCTGGTTTTCCATCAGGCAGAGCAACAGGCAGCATCTGATCTTACTGTAGATTTTGGAGCGTCTTCTCCCCAGTCCGCACTTCTTGGCTTTGCCTCCCTGGAATAATCCATAATAGATGTCCCCGATGAACTGGTCCATCTCAGGATGGGACGCGTTCACGATCTCCACCCCGGTTTTACAGAGGATCCTGCCGGTAACCCACCTCTCCGTGGACAGGGCCACCACCAGGAGGACCGCAGAGAGGACGCAGAGCACCGAGGCCGCCGAGAACGTGATCCGTTTCCACAGAGAAGGCATCTTACGAGCCCATGGCGCCCCGAGGAGAGCGGTGCGCACTCGGCGATCACCATGAGTTTATTCTGCAATTTAAAGAAGGAAAAATAATCATAATCAGGCAACAAAAGCGGATTCTCTTAGCGGGATCTCTCGTGTGTTGATGTGTGAGTCACAAGGGCGCAGAAACTGAACCTATGGCGGTCAAAGAGATCCCTTACCGGGAGAAACTCTATCCGAGCTCCCTCTCCCCTCCACCCTCCTCTTTATTCAGGGGTGGAATTAACCTTTGCAGTCTGGCCTTTGGAAGCAGAAATCTATCATCTGATTGGTGACCTTAGAGGAAGCTGCAGCTGTAAAATCCTGAGCACAGCTAATTCTGCCACAAAGACAGATGTGGTTCATTATAGTGCACAAACTAAAGGTCAGTTCAGAGCATTAACAAAGAGCTTTATGAGCCTCCTTCTCCTGAAAGCTCCACTCATTAATGAAGGTACATCTTGTGCATATTAGTAGTTTAAAATTACATTTCATACACTTCTGAGTAACATACTTAACATACTGAGTCATATTTTATGATATAGTTTTATGGTATGGTTTCTAACTTTTTATTTATGAACTTTATCAGACTACATTTATCATCTGAAGCTTGATCAGGGTGTAAAATATGATTAAATGTAAGGAATATTTAGTTCTTCCATATATTTTGCTCTTATTTTTTCTTATAGAAGCCAATATGCAATCTATAATACTACAGTAACTACAAATTATTATTTATGTTGTGAGATTTAAATGCACAAACTTACACATGAGCAACAAATTAATAGAAAAATCATACAAAATGTCTTAGTGTTGGGCCACCATATGTTCTGTTCTCAAAGTTTGTGGAACTCCGCTGGAAGGATGAAACGTCATTCTTTCAAAAGACATTCTCTTATTTGATGCTTTGACCATAGAGGATATTGTTTTGGCAAACATACTGTATCAGTCCAAAGTCTCTCATTTGTGTCCAGCTGAGAAGGTATGTGGTGATCGTGAGGGCCATAACATATGATTTGCAGCATGTGCACCTCATCAAACCATTCCGTCAGAGGGATGTGCTCAGAATATTCCTTTAATCTGTCCCCTGTCTGTATTAGCTAGTACTGTTATGTCATAAAGCATATTTTCTTACTTTTATATTGCTATGTTATGCCATTTTTCAATTTTAAAAGTACTTGTAGATAAATAAGAGAATTAAAGTAGCTGAAATATTCAGCATGAAGCTACCTCCTGTCATGCTTTAAAACATGCAGGTGTTATTGGTAGTATTCTTATGTGATGCATATGAGTATATGCATAAGTAAAGATTTTTCCCGGGCCTCAGGGCAAAAATTTGCTGTAGTTCCCTGTGAAACCGTGTACATTGTGTACCCTGATGCACACTCAGCAGCGTCAGTGCACACAGTGGACTACATGGAACCTTTATTACATGTTTTTCAGTAGCTTAGCAAACAGTCAACATGCATGCAAACTATAGAACTGAAAATATGTTTGACATAAGAGAAGGTGTTAAGATTAGAGGAAAGAAAACAAGAACCACATGGAGACAGTTTCAGTTTATGTTGCTTAAGGTGCAATCAATCAAATTAATAACTAGATGTTGCTTTTGTGCTAACTCTATCCATCTCTAAATGCTATAGTTTAATTGGAACTTACAGTAAATTCATCTATTCTATTCTAGCTAATTTGATTGTACTATAAGGTGAATTTCACACACATAAATCAAATGTTTATGTATTTCAAAGTTATGTTTGTAGCCCCACTGCAAGACCTTCACTGTTTTAATGATAGGATTTTTTGAAAGTAGTTAAAAAAAACACATTGCTTTTGACCTTTGATTTTATTTATCTCAATTGTTTTTTCTATATTGACAATGAGCGATCTGGGTTGCCAATAAAATCACAATGTAAAGGATAACCTTATTAAACAGTGTTTATTTTTCACAGTTTGGTCAGTATTTGTGCTTCCCATCTCAGTGAAGTATCTTCAGTCTAAACTGTCACTGAAGTAGGAAATGTTTCTTTTTTATTGAATTTTATTTTTTGAACAAATGTACTTTTGCAATGCTTAATTTTATTCTAGTTTCCTTTTTCTACGTTTCAGTCAAGCTGATTGATTGTTGTACACTATGTTTCAGCGATGGGAAATAATCAGTCATTAATAATATAAACGACAACAAAAAAAGACAGTCTATGGACTAAACACTACTGTTGATGTTTTTGGTGACGTCTGCTGGTGAGCCGCTGGAAAGACGGTGCGTAATGACGTCAGGTCGTGTGACGCAGTCTCCCAGGCAGCAGCTGAGACCGTTTGGTGAAGATGGCGGACTCGCTGTCGACAGGTCTGGCAGAGGAGAAGGAGAAGGAGAAGGAGGGCAGGGAGAGGGACAAAAAAAGCGCCAACACGGACAAGAGCAAGGAGAAAGACGGAGCCACGGAGACGCTGGCCTTCAGTGACAAAAACGGCGGCAGTAAAGGCAAGAAACGCAACCTGTCAGGTAAGAGCTAGCCGCGCAGCCTCCAGTTTGACAGCGCTTGCTAGCTGCAGAAGTGATTGTTTTTTTATTCACTGACAAACAGCTGATGTTAGATAACGTTGCTCCACGGTAACACTGCCTGAGTACGCAGTTTAAATTTCAGTCTGCTGAGCCTGTGCAGCTTTGGGCGGTGCTCCGAGTTAGCACTTGATCCTGGGGATGTACTGTAGCTACCACATTGGCTGCTATTTGTTTAACACTGAGCTGAACTAAAGTAACGCCAGGTGGCTAAATTATGTGACATGCATTCAAATTATAACGTGCAGCAGGACTCCTGACTGTCAGTGAAGTAGCCCAGCTGCATGCAATCCTGCAGAAGTCCAGACAGGCTAGTTTGCTTTTCTGTCAAACTGCTGTTTCTTTGCACAGGCGCAGTCACAGGTGCTGTTGAGTAGGTATAGTACATACTGTTTCTGACCAGAAGTATATGGACACGTATGTCCATGTGTTCGTGGTTTAGAGGTGTGCTCCTGGCGTATAATGGCATTCTGGTGATTTAGTATTGCACTCTAAAATTGGGGGTTTGTGAGAGACTTTTTCCAAACAATACTTCCTTTTTACATCAGATATTTTTTATTTAATTGCAGGAAAAGGTGCATGTGCTACCACTAAACTAGCAATGGCTCTGATATATCAAACTGTCTCAGTACGCTTTGTCTGTTAAGCAGCTTACACAACCACATGGAAATCTATTATCTTTACTCTCATTTTTGCTTTGCTTTCTTAACATGTGGATTCAGCAGGAGCAGAGGTGTCCATACCATGTGTCAGTTTTTTTTCTGGCTCAAGATAGGTTGGCATTAACAGTGCAGTTGAGTCAGTAAGTCTGTGTTACCTTGTTTGTTAGAAATCTATGTAGTCTCATGTTATTTCTGACTGTTTCATGAATGCAAATGTTGATTAGGGTTAATTAAAGGAAATTCCAATCAACAAAACTGGATAAAGATCTGTATATAATCTTGTTCTCAGTTCTCTTTTGTAAAACCTCCTGCAACATGATATAGGTTTGGACTCTTCTTGCATGATAAACACCCACATTTTTCAGACTCTACTCCCCCTGTTTATAAATCTAAACCCAACCTGTGAAAATAAGGACTGATGACTGAAGAATGATAAAGCTCCTCCAGAGCCAGAAAAAACATTACGCAACTTGTAAAATATTGTGGACTGTTGATTAGATCGCACTGATTACCATGTGAGAACAAACGCTTTACTTGTGCAGTAAAGTACACAATGTCAATGTCAAGTAACAAGAGCAATGGATACAGATGATGCAAAGTTACCTAAATGTGCATAGTTGAGGTAACGAAAAGAACATAATGAACAGACAACAGCAACACACTGCATGCTTTACTTTAAACATGTTGAAGCAACTAAGAAAGCTGCACTGCCTGTACAACATCCTGAACACAACCTAATCCAGCAGCGTAACACTTATGAGGATGAACTGGACCTCCAGCTGTGAACCAGGTCTTATCACCTAACATCAGCGACCAGCCTCTCTAATGCTCCTGCATCTAAATGGGAGCAAATCTCTGCAGCCAGGTTCCAAGTATTATGGAAAGTTGTTGAAGCAGCTGCTTTCTTACCATTATTTTTGGCTGATTCTCATCTCATTAAACTTGGTGAATATGAGTTTAAAATTGCATGAGTGATAAATAGGTTAAGGGTCCTCTTTGTTAGACAGACAGACAGACAGACAGACGGACAGATTGATAGACTTCATTGTCTGTCCCAAATGGTGACAAAAACTCCTCTTTGACAGGCTCCAACAGTAAAATACAACACATTGAAACACACTGAAAATACAAGCTCACAAGTAGATGTCTAAAAGAAATGTTAAAAAGAAACAGCAGCCGATAAAAATAAATAAATATGTAGTGCTCAGTGTCTTATTTTATTTTGTTGAGGGTGGTTATTGCAGTGGGAATAAAGGATTTTTTTGTAGATGTTTTTGCGGGCCAGTGGGACTTTGTAACGTCTACCTGATGACAGTAACTGGAAGAGGTGATGAAGGGTGTTAGAGGGGTCCACTGTGAACAGGGTGACTTTCCTAATCACAGAGCCGTTAAATAGTTCAGAGATATGAGTTTGTGGTGACCCAATGATTTTGCTGGCCTGATTGACAATACAGGAGAGTTTTGTTTTGTGTTTAGTGGAGGGGGAGCTGTACCAGGATGAAATGTTGAATGTGAGGATGATTTCGATGAGTGGGGTATAAACCGGGGTTAAAATGCCTCTGCTGACAATTAAAGTCTTCAGTTTCCTCAGCAGGTGAAGGCACTGCTGTGCTTTTTTGTAAACTGAATCAGCATGATTTCCAAATGACAGGTTGGTGTCGATCTCTGTTCCTAGATATTTAAAAACTTCAACCTGCTCCACAGACTGGCCCTGCATATTGAGAGGTGTAAAAAGGGGTGTCATAGGTTTACCTCTGCACACACAGCACAACTCCTTTTGTTTTTGAGGTGTTAAGCTCAAGTGAGTTTTTATGAAAAATTCGAGTCAGGTTGTTGGCTGTCTCATGGTAACGAGTCAGAAGTGGAAATGCTCAACCAAGGAGCCACTGGCGATCTCTAAATTAAAGCATTTATTTTGTAATGTCTGACGTTTGCATGTTTTCCTTTTGTCTGTGCTCATCTCTAGACCTGTCTCTGGTCAGATTTATAACTACCGAGCTCACCAGAGGCTACTTCCTAGAACACAACGAGGCCAAATACACAGAGCGCAGAGAGAGGGTCTACACCTGCCTTCGCATCCCAAAGGAGCTGGAGAAGGTAAACAACACTCATGAACACTAGGGGTGGGACGGT
This sequence comes from Acanthochromis polyacanthus, assembly GCF_021347895.1. Taxonomy (NCBI): domain Eukaryota; kingdom Metazoa; phylum Chordata; class Actinopteri; family Pomacentridae; genus Acanthochromis; species Acanthochromis polyacanthus. Next base: position 34,653,566 of record NC_067115.1, on the reverse strand, counting down.
TCACAAAATCCACGGTTCGGTTCGTATCACGGTTTTGTGGTCACGGTTTTCGGTTCGGTTCGGTACACATTAGTTGTTTCAAAAGTCAATTATGTCTTGTATAGTAATGTTAAAACTGAAAGAATGAGGCAGCCTGACATTTGATACATTATTGTGACAGTCTTAGGTTAAAGGGAAGTGAGATTCTGGCAGTGAAAGCTGAGACATTGGTAGTTCCAACACACTTTTCATTTATTTGGAAAACATATCTAAAAAAAAAAAAGAATCTTACAACTAGATTCTTTTAGCAATTAGGGGTTCGGTGTGTTGCTCAGTGGCACCTCAACATGAGCACGACGGGTCGAGGATCGAACCGCAACCCTCCGGTTGCAAGACAGCCACTCTACCCACTGAGCTATGCCGCCCTGTAACTATCAGAACCTATCAGACTTAGGTTCCTTTGAAATCACCACAAAGACAACATTTTCTTCGCACACTAACCACTTGAAATTGAAGTGTAGTATTTGAAATACAATCAAACAAATGAGGCTGGAATGTTTATCAAACTTAAAGTGTCACTGTGTTATCTAAGGTAACATAAAATAAATAATCCAAATGAAGAGGTCAATAATATAAAATGCAGCGTATACCAAACTTAACAGATAATGCACTCTACTGCACTCCCTCACACAGCTCTGCTCATTCTATTATCAAGTTCTTCTGGAAGAAGATAAGTTTGTCCACATTCTCGGCCAAGAGACGGGATCTACTTGCAGTGACAATGTCCCCTGTAGTAGAGAAAACTCTCTCACTTGGTACTGATATACCTTGAACTGTGAGGTAACGTTGTGCCGATTTAGCGATGTGAGGATATTTATGTTCATTGTCCTTCCACCATGCAAGTGGATCTGCATCCACAGGGATGCAGCCTGTGACCCTGTATGATATGACGTCCTCCTCAGTGGTCTGGGACAGAGTTTTGGTGGTTTCCTTCTGTTGGAAAAAATTCCCCCAAAAATTCTGCCATGACAGATTTTTTCTTGGGAGGAGATGGCATCCCTGACGTCCCTGGCTCTCCAGCTGAGGATGAACTATCCACCTGGACTTCTCTGGGTTGACCCTGCATGATAATATGACAAATAACATAGTATTATTATTAGTAGTAGTAGTAGTAAATAGTAAGTAATAGTAAAGATGATAAAATAGATTACATTTAATAACAATTGCAAAAATAAAAAACAGCAATACCTGCTCTTTAATTTCCGTGATTTCCCTGATAACATCACTGTAGATTCTCTCAACAGAGGCTTCTTCCAAGTAGGGTAGGGACTTAAATCTTGGATCCAGGGCTGTTGTTCTGTGCAGATAGTCCTGAAGCTCAGGGTTCCCATATCTGACTTCCAGGTCTTTGGTGACGGCTGCCTTAGCATCTTTGATGGTGGAGCTGTCCTCTTCACTTGTCATGGATTTTAATATCATCTTCTGCAGAGGGATGATCATCGACACTGAGGGAGATGTTTCTGTGCTCCTGAGGGTTGTCACATTCTTCAGGGGTTTAAGAATCTTAATCAGATCCTCTGCCAGTTTTGCCTCGCCATCATTCAAAACAGAGATGTCCTTGAGATGTTTCTTAACATCCTTCTCCATCAGAGCAGAGTAGATGGCAGCCTGCTGTTCAAAATAACGCTCCAGCATGTCATATGTTGTGTTCCAGCGGGTGGAGACATTGTGTATTAGTTTATGAACTGGCAATTCCAGCATCCTCTGTTTGGTTTTTAGGACATGGCTGGCTGTTGTGCTGCAATGGAAGAATGTCGCCACCTTCCTAATCTTCCCCAGCAGTCACGATACCTGACTTATTGAAACTGCATTCTTAGCTGCCAGATTAACTGTATGTGCAAAGCAGCCAATTTGTGAACCCAGTCCAGCTGTTTCATTTACTGCATTCACCATATTCTTTGCATTGTCTGTAGTAACAGGGATTGTGCTGCTGTCCCTCTGCAACTTCCATTCGGTCACTGCTTCTGTCAGTGCTTCAGAGAGATGCTCACTGGTGTGGCTCTCAAAGGGGGCGTGTCTGTAAAACAGAACTTTTCATCTCCCACACTGAGGTAATGTAATGGACAGTCACAGTAAGGAAACTTTCAGTTGCCCTGGATGTCCATCCATCTGTAGTAAGAGCAACATAAGCTGTGTCAGACAACTCGTGCACAAGTCTCCGTCGGGTCTCTTCATAAAGTGCAAGAATTACCGTGCAGCTGAAGTGTTTGCGGGAGGGGATTTTATATCGCAGCTCGAGTGCCTTTATCATGCACTGAAATCCCGCACCCTCAACCACGGCAAAAGGTTGCATGTCTTTAGCAATGAAACACCCCAGTGCTTTCGATATCCCTTTCGCCTTGTCTGACTGGTCTTTGTACATTTGTTTAAAAGCCGCGGGGCGGAGAGTTTGTGCAGCCCTGGCCGGCTCCTTGCCTAGCTCTCCACCCCTCCTGCTTGCGCTGCATGTCACTGTGGGGTGATGTCTCCGCAGATGAGCCAACATGTTAGATGTGTTTCCGCTAGCATAAGTGACACGCGTTGCACAGTGCTTGCACACTGTCGCGCTTTTATCCACAACTTTCTTACCGCTTTCGTGGGTCACCCTGAATGCAAAATGGTCCCACACACCAGATCTATATAACGCTGCTGACGCATCTTCCAGCTTCAAGTCTTCTCCGCTCGCCATGGTCGCACCTTCTCGTCAATTGATTTCCCGGGACACACCCAAAGTTGAGCACAAGTATGAACCGAACGGTGCGCACCGAACCGAAACAGCCGTCACGAACGGTTCAGTTCGGTTTCATAAACCGTCCCATCCCTAATAATTTAGAGAAATCTTTGTAATCGTCACACATAAATTACTAAATCTATTGTTTCTGCTCCCTGTCTTTCTCTAATTGTCTCTCTGTAGTTGATGACATTTGGCTTCTTCCTCTGTCTGGATGCCTTTCTCTATGTGTTCACCCTGCTGCCCCTCAGGGTGATTCTGGCCCTTTTACGGCTCTTCACGGTGCCATGCTGTGGCCTCAGGTAACGTATGTGGTGAAGGATGCATGTTTAAATCCATCATTTGCCAATAGCAAAAATATTAGTATAATAATTTAAAGCTCTTCTTCAATACAAGTTTGATGTAAACCACAAAAATCCTCGTAGATTCGAAACCACACCACTCTGAAACAGTTTTAGCAAAAGTCCCATTTTGTTCGGTTCATAAAAGGCTGTACTTGCTGCAGATTTTGTACTAAATTGCATAATTGTACATTCAAGGATGTTTACTTCTACAGTGACATTTTGGTGGCATCTTTAAAACTACTTTAACAACAACAAAGAACTTTAAAAACAAGTACTAAAAATGGGTCAGTGCAAAAGGTGCTTATAATCTGAATAGTTAAGTGATTGATATGAATAAGGTGCTCGGTGCTTAAATGTAGAAGAATAATTGTTGGTATGAAAACAGATTGTGTTGTATGGTGTACTTGTGTTCCTGTTAATCTATCCAGCACCATCACAAAGGGAGGATAGGACTGCAGCTAACAATTATTTTCATCATCAGTTCAGTTAAAAAACAGCCCATCAAAGTTTTCTAGAGCCTTTAAATCATATCCTGGAGTTGCTAACATTACAACAGTATTCATTTTCTTACATGTGGCAAAGAAAAGCACCAAAGTAAGTTATATATTAAGTTGAATGCACAGAGTGACTACAAATTACACAAATGTAATAAATATTTTTCACATGGCAGTTTGAAAACAGTGCAACCTTGTTCTTATCCAGTAGAGGGCAGCAGAGGTCTCTCTGACTTTGTTCAAACTAAACAGATTGAAATAACCTGCATTCTGCTCTTCTTCATCTGCTTGTGATTTCCTTCTGTGAGCATTTCCTTGACCTGTTATTTGTGTGTTTGCTTCAGTGGCTCCCGCTTGCTGCAGCCCGCCCAGGTGTGCGATGTGCTGAAAGGCTTCATTATGGTGCTCTGCTACTCGATGATGAGCTACGTGGATTACTCCATGATGTACCACCTCATCAGGGGCCAGTCTGTCATCAAACTCTACATCATCTACAACATGTTAGAGGTGCGTCTAGATGATACTTCTAGTCTGTTTAACTGACTGAATAATTAACTGATGATACTGCTGGCAGCAACCCCCTCATTCACTACTTTGCCCTCCTGTCAACCTTCCCTTCTTGGGGTGTCAGGTGGCAGACCGCCTTTTCTCGTCATTTGGCCAAGACATCCTGGATGCTCTTTACTGGACAGCCACAGAGCCCAAGGAGAAGAAGAGGGCGCACATAGGCGTGATTCCTCACTTCTTCATGGCTGTGCTCTACGTCTGTATCCTCAGATGGAAGTTGAAATGTGATTGTTGCTGCCAGTCTGCAGATCTCCATGAGGTCACTACAAAAGAGTACCAGAATATAGAGGAGGCAGCATTTAAAGCCTGGATAGTTGGCTGTTTAGTCACTTATCTGTAGTAATGTTCATAAACAGCAAATCGTTTAGTAAATGTTTAAATGAATTTGATTTTAAACAAGTGCGATGACAAGCTTAAATTCAGATTTTAAACTACAGTAAAGACATAAATTAGGACAATGCCAATAAGAAACAAAAATAGAAAACATACAAAAAAGGGCCTGGTCATCGATAAGAAATACAAAAATCAGTTATCAAAATCTGTTTGGACATAGTTGTACGTATACACATTCATATTTTCATATATACAAGACACAAGTAAATTAACAAAGTACATCATATAAAAATTGAAAATAGAAGGAAAGTTTAATTTTTCAGCAAATGTGAAGTCTGCTGTCTTTAAAATGGAAGATGTAACCAGTATTTGTCATAAATGACAAAACAAGTCATTTGAAGATGTAAAAAAGATGAACTTTTGGAAATTTTGATGGATAGTTTTACCAGATTTAGATGTTTTATAGACTAAATTATTAATCAGTAATCGAACATTGTTTGTTTCAACCTTCCACGGCTTTATTTAAAGTTAGCAGAGCTTATTGATGGGTGTACATTGAAATTAACACACAGCAGAATGTTGTGTGTTTTTCCACTGTTTCCATCCTACTAGTATAGTTTCCTTAATACGTTTTGTCTAGTTCTTCATGCCATCCTCATCATGGTTCAGGCCACAACTCTCAATGTAGCCTTCAACTCCCACAACAAGTCTCTGCTCACCATAATGATGTCAAACAATGTAAGTATAAAGCTCACACACACACAGACTTACTCACTCATTTAAAGTGAATGCGACAGTGCGGGTATAGTCGTGATAACTTGGGTCTTTTTTTTTCTAGTTTGTTGAGATCAAAGGAAGTGTGTTCAAGAAATTTGAAAAGAACAACCTTTTCCAGATGTCAAATAGTGGTAAGTGGTGAAAACTTTAACAAAAATTACAAGTTGCTCAAAATTTCACACCTCAGCCTTTTAACTTGACGATTCCTTGTCAGGTAAATATCTGGAATCAAGCTGAGCTACAGTGAGCACAAAGTAGGTTAATCCTGGATTGATTTGTTTGTTTCCCACAGACATAAAAGAGAGGTTCACCAACTACATCCTCCTGCTCATCGTCTGTCTGAGAAACATGGAGCAATTTTCATGGAACCCTGGTAACTAATGTTGTCATCATGCAAAGAATGTGGCGTTACTGAAAAAAGTGCAGCTAGCAGCGATGCAATCATCAGACACAACATTAAAACTAAATTCCTAATATTGTGTAGCTGGGTATGAGCTCCACAAGACTTTTGAAAGCTTTCCCATGGTACCAGTCATCACAATTTGGCCGCTGTCAAAGCCGTTCTGGCCTGTACGCCTGCCCATTTTCCTGCAACATCAACTTCGAGGACTTATTGTTCACTAGCTGCCTTTATTTCCCACCCTATGACAGATGTCTTCGTAACTAGACAATCAGTGTTATTCACTTCACCTGTCAGTGCTTTTAATGTTGTTGCTGATTGGTGTATATAGATGTGCATATCACAGTACTCACAGGTATATCTTAACAAGCTGCTGCAATATTTGCACTGCTATCACCTCAGTAAGCTGTTCTGTTTTGCACTACGGCTAGTTCATAGGATGATTTTTATATGTTGTATTTTTTATTTGGTTGTATTTTGATCCTTTTTTTAAATGTATGGTGCAAATACAAAGGTGTGAGAGAAACGTCTTTTCAGTTTCTCTGTATGAATATATAGAGAAATTGACAATAAAAATCTATTCTATTCTACAGTGCCTTGGCAAAGTATTTGCTCCCCAACAGAAATCTTCTGTTTTTGCATATTTGTCACACTGAAATGTTTCAGATCATCAAACTAATTTTCATTTAAGACAAAGATAACATAAGAAACACAAAATGCATGCATGCATCTTGCCATGTGTGAAAAAGTAATTGCCCCCTTAGCCACCAATCTACCAAATGACCAAATTCATTCAGCAGTTGGGTTCAGTTCCACCATCCACACTCACATAGGATTACTGCTTGTTGAATCTAAACACCACTAAATAGAACCTGTCTGGCATTGAGAAGTAGCTAAAGGGTCTCAAAAAGCAGCACGCTATCACGTTCTAAAGAGGTTCAAGAACAGATGAGAAACAAAGTCATCAACATTTGTCAGTCTGGAGGGTTACAAAGGCATTGATGAGGCTCTGGACTCTGCAGAACCACAGTGAGAGACATTATCCACAAATGGAGAAACATGGAACAGTGGTGAACCTTCCCAGGAGTGGACCAACATTTCTCCAAAAGCGTCGACATCTAATCCAGGAGTATATATAAATACGAATATTAGTTTAATCTGGAACATTTAAGTGTAAGAAATATGCAAAACAATGGAAGATTGTTTCTGTAGGGGGGCAAATACTTTTTCATGGCTCTACACATTGTTTGGACTTTTCAGTGTACGTGGACATTTGATTTCTCTGCCTGTCTTTTTTTTTAAAGCGACATTGTATTTACTAATTGTGCTGGTTAACTTTTGATGTTTGTTTTTAGACCACTTCTGGGTGCTGTTTCCTGATGTGCTCATGGTGATGGCCTCAGAGATCGCCGTGGACGTCGTCAAGCACGCCTTCATCACCAAATTCAATGACATCAGTGCTGACGTGAGTCATTTATGTCCACTCTCACAGTTAGCTTATTTGTATGTGCTCCAGTGAATGTTGAAGTGTGGCAACAAAGAGAGCAACGCAGTTTGGTGTTTTTAAGCTGCTCGTCCACAAACGGCACAAAACAGTTCAACTAAATAATCTAATTCCTGGTCTACTGTTTTTTTTGTTTTGTTTTTTTTTATACAGTACTTTCAGTTTCAGTGAGCTCTTTTGCCTGCTTTATTCTCTATTTATTTCCAGGCTTTCGGTAGTTAGTTTAATAATAAATCAGGACATTCAGATAATGCCATGTTAGCTTTACTGTTCATGTTTTTGGACAGGTTTTATTGAGAAGAATGGTTTTATGAATTTTACAATTGATAGGTTATTTATGCATGTATGGCTGCAGACATTATTCCAGGAACATGCCATTTTGATGGTACATTATGACCCATTCATAGATTCTTTATGCTTATTAGTGTCACTCTTACTTTCTACTTTTGCCCTTTTCATGCAAGTAGCTAGCAAGTATAATGGATTCAGTGAAATATGTTGTGTGCTGCAACTTTGGCTCTGTGGTTTTAGCCTACGTTTGCTTACATTTTTGCAAACTATAGGTTCAAGGTATGCCACAGTGGATTCGTTGATGTACAGACATCTGTCACTAAATTGAGAATCATAGGTGAAATCAAGCTGATGTTTAGCTGATTTATCTGCAAAGGACATCTAGGGAAGTGCAGATTACACAGAAAATAAAAATATGTGTTTCATGTCTGTGAGTCCTTTAGTATTTCCTGCGATACTTAAAAGCTGATTACATAAATTAAATATGTGTGACAAATTCAAATAAGATTTGTAGCCTCCTAAGTTCTGGCAGTTTATTTGTCACAATTTGAACACTGAAACTGATGCTCAGCTAGATAGGCGGTGCATTGTTCTATTGAAGTTGTTGGGTGGATTTCCAGAGGGATGCTTACCTTATGACGACGGCTTGATGAGGTGGGGATTAAATGCTTAACTGCAGTATCCACAGTTCAGCTCCTTGCAAGAAACTGTATTTTGCCAAAACTGGTGTCAGAGCAGAGTCAATCGCTGGTTCAACAAAGTACTTTTGAACACTCAAACACTGATCTGGACTTGTATGTGTAGAGAAATGCTCACTTAGAGAGCAGTGCTGAGGTAACTGCAAGAAGTTGGATGTAATATGCTTTATTACAGCAGATATTGGTGCAACAAACATGTCTGGATTGGCTCAGGATAGCCCGACACAAGAAACATGCCCCTCTCAAAACAAGAAAAAAAACTTATTTCAAGGAACTTTTACCTTGAAAAAAGTGAAAAAATCCGCCAATAGAACAAGTGAAAAATGGTTTGGTAAGATTTCATGAAATAAGATATGATATTTAGAATATTGAGATCTTAAAATTAGCTGGGAAAACTTATTTTAAGCTCTATTTTACCAGGATTGTCAAGCTTAGGTGTCTTAAAATAAGCCAGACATGCTTAAAAAAAGCAGTTTTTCACTCAAAAATAGATTTTTGCTTTCATGTAACCTCCTAATTTGAGATGTATTAACCCTCCTGCTTTCTTCATTTACAGGCAGCAAAAAATATTATTTCCTTGTCTGAAAAAAATCCAAAAAATCAGCAAAAAAATTCCCCAAATTTCTGAAAATTTGCGAGACTTTCAGGAAGAAAATTCCAGTAATTCCTTAAAAGTTTGCCTTAAAAGTTTTATTTTTAAAAAATTCCCCAAATTTGGCAAGAAAATTCTTGTAAATATTTTCAAAAAATGAGTAAAAATCTTAAAAATATCTAAAGTGATTCCATATATATCAGTAAACTTGTAATATTTTCTTAAGAACATTCCTTAAAAAATCGACCAAAATCGAAATTCGTGGATTGTGGTTGAATTTTTATGTGAATGTTCTTAAGAAACATTTTTACCATTTCTTTTTTCCATTGAAAACTGTTCAAAGATTTCCCAAAAATATTGAAAATGTGGACATCATAAGTTTCACTGTGACAATAGATTTTTTTCCCACATTTTCAAACTTTAAAACAAGTCAGTTAGACCCGCAGGACGACATGAGGGTTAAGACAAGATAGTTTCAAGATTGTTTGACTTAACATAATATTTTAGATGCGTTGTCTTAAAACAAGTCTCTCCATCTTGCTGAAATGCCACTTAAGTGAATTTATCGTAAATCAAGGGGGATGAGACATTTTGACTAAAAATAAGACAAATAGACTTAGTAAGATTTTGAGTTTTTGCAGTGTAGTCCTGTGAACAAAGTGCTTCCACTCCTTTGGGGTTTTTAAGTCAAATCTCATGATGTCCTTGTCTGACACTGAGCTAAGTACATCCATTCACAACGGCTGTGAGGTGCAGTTGAAAGGGCAGGAAAAATCTTGTAAGTGTACCTCGAGTTAGGATTATCTTCAACAATGGACCTTTGAGCTTAACAGACTTTCTTCTGTCTGTCTGACTTTCTGTCCTACTCCACTGACCAATCATTGGGTGTTTTTTCCACTCACACTAGACACTGTCCACTGTAGTGTCAGAGTGACACATTTGTTCTGACTGCACCGGTTTCACACCTTCTTCCCTGATGTGTGTCTTCCTCTTTTATTTTCTTTAAGGAGTTGTAGCCGTGGTTATGTAACAGACACGATCCCGTCAGGAAGGGATTAACCCCTTTATCTCCAAACTGTCAAACCAAATCACACAAACTTCTCTCAAGTCATTAGCGGTCAAACACTTGTGAATCCATGCTAGACTACATTCAATGCACGTGTGCACATTTTCTGTGTTTTTACGTTGTTTTTTTATTCCATTTCCTGTCACTGCCCCTACTGTTCCTTCACTTGGCATAAATGCACAGCAAGATTTATCACCTTCTGTCGTTATAACACACACACCAGGGCTCACAGTAACTTTATACGTGTTTCATATGACTTGATTTGGCTGACAAATGTTGTGTTGCACTGTGTTATTTTCAGGTATACGGGGAATACAGAGCCAGCCTTGCCTTTGACCTTGTCAGCAGTCGACAGAAAAATGTGAGTGCAAGACGTTCAGATATCTGCTGTCTCCCAACCAAACTGCTCAGCAAATTCTAGGCCAACTTATTAAGAACCAAAACTAATATGCAGTGCATTCAGAAAGTATTCATCTTATAAATTGATTTCTTTTAATTTATCTGCAATGAGCATTCCATAATGGCAGTGATGATGCAGTGTTATATGAACTGAAGCATCACATTGATATGAGTATTCAGACGTTTTACTCCGTTAAAGCACCTTTGGCAATGAGTGCAGCCTCGAGTCATCTTGGGTGTGACACCTGGGTTTAGGGATTTTCTGTCATTGCTCTCTGCAGGTCAGGTTGGATGGAGACTGTTGGCTGACAGCCACTTTCAGGTCTCTTCAGAGATGTTTGGTTGGGTTCAAGTCAGGGCTGTGGCTTAACCAGTGAAGAAATAGAAAAGCCTTCCAGCATCTTCTTGCTGATTTTTCTGTTGTGATGTCCAGAGCCCTCTGGAGCAGAAAGAAGGATATCTCTGTACTTTCCACCAGTCAGTTTTCCCTGGCTGGTGTCCTGTACACCACAACATGATGCTGCCACCACCGTGTTTCAGCATGAGGATGTGTTGGGCAGGTGATCAGTGGTGCCTGGCTTCCTCCACACAGAACACTTACAGTTTAATTCAAACAGTATAATCTTGTTTCTTACAGTTTGACAGTCTTTAAATAGCTTTTTTGCAAACTTCAAGTGGGCTCTCATGTGTCGCTGCTTTAGTCTGGCAGCTCTGCCTTAAAGCCCACGTCAGGGAGGTGCTGCAGTGATAGTTGTCCTGGAAGCTTCTCGCAGCTCCACGCTAGATCTGTGGAGTTCAGCCAAAGTGACCATCAGTTCTTCTCCTGGGATTGCTCATTTTGGCTCAGCAGAAAGCTCTAGGAAGATGTACAGAGGATACAGTGCTGTTATTTATTGAGTAGAAACATCTCAGAGATGATCAGTAGAAATAGAAACCACCTGTATATAACTTTCAAATGTCACAACAAAGGGTCTGAATGCTCATGTCAGTGTGATTTCTAACTTTTCCTTGTTATTATGTTATCAAAAAAATCTAAAATTCTGTTTGTCCTTTTTGTTGAGTGTAGATTGATTAAAGAAAAAACATAATTTTTTATCATTTATTGTTATAGAATTAAATCTATATTTATATAGGAAATTTTCCAGTAATTATTTTGTAAAACTGCTTGTTTTTGTAGCAACTCGTAAATTTGAGAATTTAATTTTTGTGTCAATGAAAACTAGACCAGTTTTTTTTTTACAATATTTTTGCATGTTGAGTCCTGTTTTCTTGCACTGAGTGTGCATAAGTTAAGAAATTCTGTAAAGCATCTTGAGACAGTTTGACTGTAATTGGTGCTATATAAATAAAATAAAATAAAGTAGACTTGAAGTTGAATTAGAACAATGCTGCTTGTTGATGCATTTACATAATTGTTTCATGTGTTCTCAGGCTTACACAGACTACAGTGACTCGGTATCCAGAAGAATGGGCTTCATTCCTCTTCCTTTAGCTCTGCTGGTCAGTCACTCCTACTGGCGATAATGAACTGAGGTTCTGCTGTTTAATGTATGTACAGTTTAAATCTGATGATGTTTGTATTTAATTTTTTTTAGCTGATCAGGGTAGTAACCAGCTCAGTGAAGATCCAGGGTTCGCTCTCCTTTATGTGTGTGCTGCTGTTTTACCTGGGGTAATTATTGACCATTACGTCTGCAGCAATTTGAACTCTGTTTCCCAATATTTGTTTCAGCTAAACAGTTTTGTTTTGTGTGCAGGATGATCACTCTGAAGGTGCTCAACAGTATCGTCCTGCTGGGAAGATCTTGCGTGTTCGTCAAAGAGGCCAACATGGAAGAAAAGCTCTTCGACCCTCCACCCTCTGTGGTCTCCAGCCGTGCTAACTCCAGAGCTCACCGCACCAAACACGTTCACACTACAGCACCACAAGGTAGATGGATCGGCGTTTCTCACTGTATATATCATATTGGCCACGGTTACATGAAATTTTTTAATTCAGAATTATTAATTCGGAATTAACTCATTTGGAATTAAAGTTTTGTGCTTCAAGTTTACATGGAAATATTAATTCTGAATTAAGGTTTACATGGACTGCACGTTTATTCCCCTTCCTTCATTCCGCTTTAACACTTGGGCGTTGGAAAGGATTCTGATTGGACAGGGAGTGGACGTGACGTATCCCTGTTTACCGGAAGAAAACAAACTCCATTTGCCACCGCATTTCTTTTCCATGGAGGAACAACGAATAAGCACGCTTTTCTCTTTGTTTTTTATTGTCGTTTTGAATTAGAAACTCAACAATGGCGTACTACTTCAGTTGCGCCAGTAAGGTCACAGAACGTGTACGTCAATACGTCATCGCTACATGAGGAGCCAAGCATGCGCAGAATGACCAGAATTACACCCCGTCGCAAAAGTTTTAGGACACTTTCTCATTCAAATAAAGTAGAACCTGTTCTACAACTTTTGACAGGCGGTGTATCTACCAAATCTGGTACACATATGCAGCACATCAGGCTGAAGAAAAAAGTCAGTGACAGCCACATTCCAAACCCAACAGGAAGTGAGCTATTTTGCGTTGAATGTCAAATGTTGCACATTTTTAATTTTTTTCTAGAGCGAACTCCTCCTAGGGGGAAACTCCAATTCACCTCAAATTCGGCCGGTACATACAGGAGGCCTTAATGATCAAAAGTTATTAAACCTTTTTCCAAAGTCAAAGGGCGTGTCCGTGGCGGCCTCTGGAATTTTGATCCTTCGCCATGAAATTTCAAATGCTGTGTAAATGCCCTGAACATGCTCCAATCTGCCTGAAACTTTACATGTATGATCAGAGGCCTGCCCTGATCACATCCATATGATGAAATACACCCCCTGTCAAAGGTTGTAGGACAGGTTCTACTTTATTTGAATGAGACAGTGTCCTAAAACGTTTGACAAGGGGTGTAACTGTATACATGAATAGAACGTACACAGGAATTAGTTTGTTCGAAATTAACATCGGAGTAAACCAGGTAGCTTATTCGGAATTAAGTTTATTTGGAATTAACTTTTTAATTCGGAATTAAGTGTTTACAAGGAGATTTTAAAGCGGAATTAACTTTAATTCCGAATTAAAGAGGAATTAAAGATCTCATGTAACCGTACTGATTACTTAATGGAATCATGTTTGTATCGTCCTTGCTGATAAACTCTCTCTCCAACAGAGCCCACAGCTGACAAAGCAGGAATATCCCTGGCATCAGAAGTTTCCCAGCCCACCAACATGGCGGAGAGCGCTGCCCCCACTCTACCCAAGAGTGACTCGGACACATTCCTGACGACGCCGGACGAGGAGGACGATGACAAAATCATCAACGCTGACACGGGACTGGAAGGAGATGGACTCAAACACAGAACGCCCAAAAAAGACCTGCTGGAGATCGACCGCTTCACTATCTGTGGCAACCGGATAGACTGAACGCCATAGCAGCAGCAGCAGCCAGTCAGCGCAGTGTCCTGGCAACACGGCATGGTTCAGGGATCAGACACGGGTCATGGAGCATGCTCAGACCTGACTTATTCTTGTGCACCTGACCCCTCGAATATTTATTTATTTATTACTGACAAAACCAGCCAAGGCATAAAGCTGTTATAACGGGCATCGATGGTCGCTTCAGACATTTCCAGCTGGTCCTGTGGGTGTCCAATGATCCACTGACACCCGGGTCACGGTAGCCATGGCAACATGCTTGCTGATGAGGATGACGGGGAAAGCAAGACGACAGAGAGAGAAGCAAAAGTGCATAAGTCAAATCGTGTGTGATCATTGGAGCGTTACAGCTGGACTGTGCAGGCGTGTTCAAAAGCACAATCATATGTACAGCGAAGAGTTTTTAGAGAGAACAAAACTTGTCAATTTTTACATTTTTTTTAATTTGAAAAGTCTGATAAATTCTAATGTTTGAAATGGAGTTTTTACGATGAACCTTAGACCTCTTTTCTAAATCGACCGCGTTCAGCCGCAGGACGACGACTCAGAAAAACGTGAACATCTCAAACCACCAACACACATCCAAGTAGATCTTGTTTAGTCCAACACGTTAAACATGGCAGTAGTGACACTAAAAACGGTTTTGCATGAGTGCTGCGTCTTCAGTTGACATGTTTGGTGACTTTACCTTTTGGACACAGATAAGAGCTCGGAGGTCTCAGCCGTTTGTGTTGGTATTGTCAGTTTGAAGCACTGAGAAGTCAAAGCGCTTGTATTTATTTTGAGGTGATCTCCAAAGCCACGTAGGGTTGGGAGGTATTTCATTTTCAAGTGGTTTTCTTTTCAATATTATTCATTTCTCCAGTCAGTCGTTCAAGCATGTAGCCTACTGATTATCACGACTACAACACAGGTGTAGAGAATTTTATCATGTTGGCTTTTTAATTTCTGAAACTGTGAACTGACCTTTAGATTCATTGTGTGAGTCAACATAAAATGCTTTTTTTTCCCAATTCCTCGCTGTTTTGAGTGTGAGTTGTATGAAAAATCACAGAAAAGATGTCACGTTGGCAGATAAACTACTTACAGTTGACTGAATGCTAAAGGACGAGTCGCCTCCGAACCCAGCAGATTTCTTTTTGTAAGGGAGCGCTACCTAAGGACATTAAGATTTGCTTTGTGAAAATTGCAGACGTCGTTTGTTGTTGTTGGCTGCTGGCTTTTGATTGAAAGAAGGAGTTCTCGCTACAGTAGACACTTGTGTATCAGTTGGTCTTAATTGCTGTGAAAGATGCTGTTTAACCAGTTAGAGAATGTCTAACTTAGCCCCAGGTTTCCCCTCTCATGTGTCGTCAGTATTTCTTAATCTGGAGTTGCTACCCAAAAAATAGCATATAGGCTTTATTCAGTTTGTCCAAAGTGAACCAGATTTATTACACAAAATACAGTATTTATCTGTACTGTTATTACTTTATATCATGTTCAGCATTTTTCATACAAAATAATGCATTTTTACCTAGGCTGATTAAATTTGTTTTGGTTATCTGGAAAGGAATCAGTTTCAGCTTCGGAAAAATCTTTCTTTGACACTTTAAAATCTGCTTTACCGTAGTAACAGACTTTATTATGCAATGAAGACAACATTTTCACATCCATCTTTAGTCACAGTTCCCAAAAGACAGGAATGTTTACTTACATAACCTCAATTTTTTCCAAAATCACCAGGCTGTTTAGTAATATGCTCATCTTAACTGTGACTGTAATGTAAGATCCATACATGAGAGGCACAACCAGGGGCCAAGCGCTGCCTAATTATAGGAACGCAGTCAGTACAGTGAAATACGAAACTGCAAAGAAGGATGAAGAGTGTGAATGCATCATGATTGTGTGTGTTTGTGTGAGGTTACATGCAGTGTGTGGATGGATCTCACTACCTAAAGACATAGTATATGTATAAATCAGATATTTTGTTGTTTTTTATTTTTCATGTACAACCCATCCGTGTATTGCATCTCCTTCCATGGTAGAAGGAGAATTAAAAAGAATGACTTTGTTTTGTAATGCTTGCTGGTGTGATTTGAATGCCTTGTGTGTGAAAGTACGAGAACAGTAGCGGGTTTTTTCAGTGGAAGGAGTCACTGGCGTCTCTGTTAACTGGGAAAACACTGCAGCCCACTGTTCCCCCTGAACCGATGTTTGGATGGGGGCGTCTGTCATCGCACACATTCACACACAAGAGGGGGTCTTTTTTCTGGAGGTTCAACTCTGATGAATTATCTGGTTCTGGATACACGACCTTCCTGGTTATGTTTTGACATATTTCAGTGCAGCGCTGTGTAAATTACCATGTGAATGAAAGGAAGCACTGACAAATCAAAGACTTCAACCAGACTGTGTACTGGAAAAAATGTCCATCTCAAAACAAGAAAAAAATATTTCAAAGAACTTTTACCTTGAAATAAATGAAAAAAATCTGCCAATAGAACAAGTGAAAAATGTCTTGATAAGATGTATTGAAATAAGATGTGATGTTTAGAATCTTGAGATCTTAAAATTAGCTAAGAAAACTTATTTTAAGCTATATTTTACCAGGACTGTCAAGTTTAGGTGTCTTAAAATAAGCCAGATATGCTTAAAAATAAAAAGCAGTTTTTCACTCAAAAATAGAATTTTGCTTTCATGTAACCTCCTAATTTGAGATGTATTAACCCTCCTTCTTTCTTCATTTATGGGCACCACAAAATATTGTTTCTTTGTCTGAATAAAATCCTGAACATCTGACAAAAAATTCCCCAAATTTTTGAAAATTTGCAAAACCTTCGGGAAGGAAACTCCAGTAATTCCTTAAAAGTTTTTTTTTTTTAAATCTCCAAATATGGCAAGAACCTTCTTGTAAATATTTTCCAAAAATGAGAAAATCTTCCAAAAAAATCCTAAAAATATCTAAAGTGATTACATATATATCAGTAAAACTTCTAATATTTTCTTAAAAACATTCACATAAAATTCAAACAAAATCCAGTGAAATTCACTGGATTTTGTTTGATTATTTTGTGAATATTCTTAAACATTTTAAACATTTCTTTTTTCCACCAAAAGATGTTTATAGATTTCCCAAAACTGTTGAAAAAGTGGACATCAGAAGTTTTACTGTGCAAATATATATTTTTCCCACATTTTCAAACTTTAAAGATGAATTGTGATCTTTTGTGATCTCCCATGTACACACCGATCAGGCATGACATTTTTACTGCCTGTCTAATATAGTGTTGTTCCACCTTTTGCTGCTAAACAAGACTGGAACCATCGAGGCATGGACTCCACTAGAACCCTGAGGGTGTGCTGTGGCATCAAGATGTTGGCAGCAGATCCTGTCCTAATGTTGCGAGGTGGGGCCTCCATGGTTCAGACTTGCTTGTCCAGCACATCCCACAGATGCTCCATTGGATTGAGATCTGGGGAATTTGGAGGCCAAGTCAACACCTCAAACCATTCCATTTTTGCTTTGTGGTGTAGCGCATTATCCTGCTGAAGGAGGCCACAGCTATCAGGGAACATTGTTTCCATGGAAGGGTGTACATGGTCTGCAACAATGCTTAGGTAGGTGGTAAAAAAAAAAATGTAGGATCCATATGAATAGCAGGACCCAAGGCTTCCCAGCAGAACATGGCCCAAAGTTTCACACTGCTTCTGCCAGCGTGTCTTGTTTCTGTAGTTTTGGATCAGTTCTGATGCTCACATGCCCATTTTGTTAAGGTTTCACTGAATGTCACTGTGAGGTCCTGTTTGCTGTCCACAGCTGCTGCGTGTCACATCGTTTCCTCTGAGTTTGCAGCACCGCAGCAGCAGAAACCGTCAGTGCTTCTTTACGCGCTGTTACGCACGTGGCGCAGCAGCAGTCACTTGATTGGGATCAGACGATAAATAATATTCTGTGGACTTGTACAAGGGCGGACTTACCATTAGGCAAACGCAGGCAATTGCTTGGGGCCCCGAGACTTCCAGGGGCCCCCAAACGTCTAATAAAAACTGATTACTAAACGTGTCTTCGATTTGAAGCAATTATTGTTTTATCTTAATTTGCGCTCTTAAAAACACATAAAAATGGTTGATCTATCACTATCATGATTGAACCCCCCGACTTTCTCACGCAATGGACTATACCATGTTACTGCGCATGTGCAGGCTTGTTTCAGGAAGACGGCAGCAAAACAAACTTGTTGGCGCGGTTTGAGAGGTGAGTGGTGAGTAAGGTGAAGCGGAGTTATCCCAGTGGAGCAGAGAAGGCGAGAGGAAAACCAACAGTTTTTTATCAAAACTACCAACGGTATCGACCTTTTTCAGGGTGATCCCGAATGCAGGAGGACAACAGAAAGAGCCAGACGCTGCTATCAGTGGCAGCTCTGCTGTCAGTGTCAGCCCAGCAGGAGATGAAGTGGAGAGTGATGCAAGGGACGCTTTTCACGAAGATGTGATTATTATATCGGTGGAGATGGTAAACTATATTAAATGTTGATGAATGCTCTTATCAATTACAGTAAAAGTATTGAGATGATTCAATTAGATAATTATTCCCTCAAATTCCCCCTTTTAATTGATTCAAAATCTTTTTTTAGTGATAAATATTATATATGATATATGAAAACGGTTATGAAATTCGAAACTGGGGAGAGAGAAAGAAAGAGGGAGAGAAGAAAACATTACAAAGAAAAAAAGGAGAGAAAGAAAGAGGGGGAGAAGAAAACATCACAAAGACAAAAGGGAGTCAAAAAAAAGAAAAGGGAGAAGGAAAGAAAGACAAAGGGTAAATCTGATAAAATGATACTGTTAAAATTTTTGTTCTCATAATTGACCTTGTTATCTTTTGTGGTGTCTTCTTTTTTTAGTAACACAACATACAACAAAATCTAGGCTGAACCTGCTGCTGCTGCCACACTGAAGACGTGTTGAGGTGAGAATAAAACTTTGGTCAGTGTAGGAGGAGGATGTCGAGGGCCCCAGTGACTGGGTTTGCCTTAGGCCCCCAAATGACTAAATACGCCCCTGGACTTGTACACACCATGTCAGCTGTTCTACACGGATTGAAGGTTTTTAGGGTGGATTTGTTTTTATTAAAGCTTCACTGGATGAATCTTGAGCTCCATCAGAGTGTCAGAACAATTTTTTGAAGTTAAATCGTCGTTACGCATGAAATGTGATTGGACTGGAGTTACAAGGTGAACTTTGTGCAAACTCCTGTGTCTACATGGAAAAATTCAAGTTTAAAAACAAATAAGTTGACATAATGGAATATTTATTGAACTTCTTATCAAAATTCCTCACGCCCAGGCACGTGCGTGCATTAGGCTATTTAAAGCCACAGAAATACTCTGAACGCATATAATAGACCCTCCATCAGCCCCTTTTTGCACTTGGAATTTGTTTCAACCTTTTGCAAACTGACCTGATGGCCAGAAAGCTCTCAAAGCCGGAAAGCATCTTGTAACCAACCTTCCTGAAGACAAACCTCAGCAGATCATCGAGAGAAGAAGAACCACCTGCCGGAGAAAGCAGCAGTTTGAACAGAAGCACCTGCAGTTTGCATTCAGGTAAGAAAATTCATTTTATGCTTTTCCTGCGTCTCACTCATCCTGATCTCTGAGTTGATCTAGTTGAAGATGTTGTGGGAGCATCAGGTTCTTTTCATTTCAGAGCTGATCCTGTTGGTGAACTGAAGCTCACATTTTGCTTCAAACACTCTATCACATTTGTGTTGTTGTGTTGCCAGTGTGTGACTGTCAGCGGACAAACAACTGTTGTGTTGAATCTGTCATTTGCCATCATTTAGGAGCCTTAGAGTCCATGTGTTCTTAGTTGATCACTCTGAAATGTGTTTTCACTCTGTATCGAGCTGTTCCTCTGTTTTCTGATCGAGCTTTGAGAGTGACTGAATGATTTCCAGTTTCTAACCTGGAGAGAAGCTCCCCATTTGTGTGCTTATTTTGGAGAAATTCCGTTGGTTCTGCATGACTTGGTCAAGGTAGCCGAGGTTTAGAGTGCGTAATTACACGCTGCAGCTGGTTGGCTGGATGAGTGTTTTCTAGCAGTGACGGAGACTGTGGCATCTTGTAAACACAAATGAAGAAATCAGTGAAGGGGCTCAGACCCTCTTCTCAAACAGTCACATTTAGAGTTCATTTTAATCCGGTGTAGCTATTTGGTTTGATGGTGGAGACACCAGCTTGTTCTTACCTCTGCCATCCTTCAGACCAGCCAGACCTTCAGCTTCTCTGTCTCCTCAGCCAGGCTCCATGCTCTCCTCCCACTGACCTGCTGTCCATCACCAGTCCAGCTTCCTCCTTCACCACCTCAGACTCACAGCAGCATCAGGAAACTCCACCGCCACCTCTTTCCCTCCTCCTATAGAAACTCATTCATCCCAATAAATCTGTAACCTTCTCTTAAGTATCAGTGTTCAGCTTTCGGGTTTATACACTCTATAAGAAGTAGTTTATTCAGCTGTGGCCATCACTCTTTATGTGAGAGTTAGATGCTGACTAAAGTGTTGTAAGATAAAACAGGGAAGCAGTTTGATATCATCTGCTTTTTGTCATTGCTGTTTATAAAATACACAGCAGTAACACAACTTGTTACAGTTTACTGACCAGTCATCAAATCCTCTCATATGAGAGAAAATGAAATGATCTGCAGTTCAGTGGGGATTAATTAATAAATGAGAGGTAGAAATCCTGAAGACAGATGTAATTAATGATTCTCGTATCTTAATATTTTGGTTGACGCATCCTCTTATCAGTTTAAGTTCTCCTGGGCTACAGAGGTGATGAGCAGTGTGAGAACAATATGCTTCTTTCTGCTTAGGAACTCAGGGCAGGCAATAGGTGTCACAAATGTTTGGAGTGAAATGATCTTGTACCCTGCTGATTTTTTTACTTTTTGCAGATTATATATATTTGAATAAAATCATCCGTTTATATAATTTAATGCACTCTTAGAATGTTTACAATTCTCATATTCTATATGTGGTGTACTTCAACCAACTACATCAGTTATATAAGATAATAGAAGATAAAGAAAGCTTTATTGTCATTATACACAATGAAATTCTGGATGAGTTTCTCCCTTTTAAACACACAAGGCAAGTTAAGGAAAAAGCAAAAACAGTGATACAGTTTCGGAATTGGTCAAAAATGTTCATCATGAGAGAGTAATATAAACCACCTTTCCTCAAAAATGATAGCTTCCAATCAGAAGCTGCCACTTTATGGAATAAGATTACTGTCAAAAGTATTCATCCACAATTCTAACCATTCGTATTCGTAATGTTAAACATTTGTATGTTAATAAAAAACTTGTACACAAAATTCTGCTGTCATATGCATGAGTTTGATAAATTAAGGGTTAGGATTGTTTTTACAAGTATGAACCTAAAAGTTGTGAGTGCAACTCTAATTTCTACGACTACGAAGTCTTCCCTGTGAGGACGAATTCAAGTTTATGGGTACGAGTAGAAAAATACTGGAATGACGTCACATAGGTCACAGGGGAAGGTAATCGAACACCGATTGCTCCAAACGCGCATGCGCCATTTATAAAGAGTAGACGCCGGGTGGACCCGGTGGACCTACCGGGGCAGGTGACGCCTCACAGGTCAAGTAAATAACACATCCAACTTCTTGTAATTTATTTATTTCATGAAACTGTACTGTTTTAATTGATATACAGTTTATGGACGAAAGACGGTACTGCTTAGCTTGCACGCTAACGAGCCGGGCCGGTGACACATTAGCCTTCTAATGCAAGGAGGCTAATGAGGAGGCTTAATAACAAAACAAACATAATTTGAGATTATGGATCGTGGCAATTGGCATATGAATCAGCCCATTGTACAGCCTAAATTGCTGTAAATTAAGTCCAGTTTCAGTTCTTTGCAAACTCAGACACGTGCATTAGTTTAGTTTACAATGAATCTGGCGGAGTTCGGTAAAGTTGGAAAGATATTCACAGATTCGGACTTCCGGCATCAATAACTCATGAGATATATGTTGTCAAAACATGAACGATGCCTCTTTCAAATCGTTGGAAGGTAGACAATGTGCTACAAGGCCAATTTTATCAAAAGTCGCTGTATTTCAAGCTACAGAAATAACATTGGCGTCTATGAGCAGCCAGCGGTGCGACGAGTGAACAGGGACCGTCTGCAAATAGCAAAACCGCTGCAACAGCGAAAAGAGACACTACACATATATTCAATAACTTCACTGTAGAGCCACCAAAATCACTGGAGCCATGAATGGGCTCTTGCTGGTCATACTACAACTCTTGCTTTGGCGCTAAATCAAAAATCTGAATTTTAAGGAATTTTTATGTTTTGTATGATTATTTTATGAGTATTAAAATGGCACTTTTCTTCATGTATGTGGTATATTTTATATAACACACAGGGAAAATGGCATAAGGGCATAGTGTACTTGCTGTGACCTGTGCTGGTCAGACCGTCAGGTTTATTACCTCCAAGTATTGTCTGTACAGTCCTTAACTAGAAAAATATTACTCTCAATTTAACATTATGGTATAAATGAATCAATTGACACTGAAACTTTGCAATAAAGTGTCTTATCGTCTTTCTTCTCAATCATCAGTACTTGAGGTGACAGTCTAAACAGTTTGTTTGGTATATTGGTGTTATCTGATACTCTCTTTGGTAAGGATTGTAAATTCCATTACTATACAGAATTATGTGTTTGGACAAACACGTATATTATGCCCTTATGCCATTTTTCCTGTGTGTTATATAAAATATACCACATACATCAAGAAAAGTGCCATTTTAATACTCATAAAATAATCATACAAAACATAAAAATTCCTTAAAATTCAGATTTTTAATTTAGCACCAAACAAAGAGTTGTAGTATGACCAGCAGGAGACAATTGATGGCTCCAGTGATTTTGGTGACTGTACAGTGTGTAAGAGTGAAGTTACTGAATTTTAATACTCATAAAATAATCATAAAAAATCCTTAAAATTCAATTTTTCATTTAGCACCAAACAAAGAGTTGTAGTATGACCAGCCGCAGCCGATTCATGGCTCCAGTGATTTTAGTGGCTCTACAGGGTACAAGAGTAAAGTTATTGAATAAATGTGTAGTGTCTCTTTTCGCTGTTGCAGCGGTTTTGCTATTTGCAGACGGTCCCTGTTCACTCGTTGCACCGCCGGCTGCTCATAGACGCCAATGTTATTTCTGTAGCTTGAAATACAGCGACTTTTGATAAAATTGGCCTTGTAGCACATTGTCTACCTTCCAACGATTTGAAAGAGGCATCGTTCATGTTTTGACAACATATATCTCATGAGTTATTGATGCCGGAAGTCCGAATCTGTGAATATCTTTCCAACTTTACCGAACACCGCCAGATTCATTGCAAACTAAACTAATGCACGTGTCTGAGTTTGCAAAGAACTAAAACTGGACTTAATTTACAGCAATTTAGGCTGTACAATGGGCTGATTCATACGCCAATTGCCACGATTCATAATCTCAAATTATGTTTGTTTTGTTATTAAGCCTCCTCATTAGCCTCCTTGCATTAGAAGGCTAATGTGTCACCGGCCCGGCTCGTTTGCGTGCAAGCTAAGCAGTACCGTCTTTTGTCCATAAACTGTATATCAATTAAAACAGTACAGTTTCATGAAATAAATAAATTACAAGAAGTTGGATGTGTTATTTACTTGACCTGTGAGGCGTCACCTGCCCCGGTAGGTCCACCGGGTCCACCCGGCGTCTACTCTTTATAAATGGCGCATGCGCGTTTGGAGCAATCGGTGTTCGATTACCTTCCCCTGTGACCTATGTGACGTCATTCCAGTATTTTTCTACTCGTACCCATAAACTTGAATTCGTCCTCACAGGGAAGACTTCGTAGTCGTAGAAATTAGAGTTGCACTCACAACTTTTAGGTTCATACTCGTAAAAACAATCCTAACCCTTAATTTATCAAACTCATGCATATGACAGCAGAATTTTGTGTACAAATTTTTTATTAACATACAAATGTTTAACATTACGAATACGAATGGTTAGAATTGTGGATGAATACTTTTGACAGTAATCTTATTCCATACCACTTCACACCTTTTACAGGTGGCCCCGCCCCTTTTTTTAAACCGGAAGTCCAACTCTAGCAGAAAGAAAAAGTGCTGCATTTGGACGTCTGCTTTAAATGCTACTACACTTACTAAGGTGAATCTATTCCGAGTACACTCCTAGCATTTCAGTATAATTTCACCGGACCGTCCCTCCGCATCTTCAGGACAGCCTGTCCTCAAACCAAAAACGACCACATAGGTCGTCTGTACACACCCGTATTATGACCGAGTGTTACGTTTTGACTATGCGACCTCTGGCGGTTGAGTAAATATCGACACTCCGGTGTCGCAGGTGAAACGTCACCATGAAACAAAGTTTTATCTAACACTATCCCTATCGCTTTCCCTCACCCTAACCCTAACCATAACCCTAAGCCCGTGCTGTGAAAGTGAGGATAAAGCCGTTTCGCGACGGAAAAGCTGTTTCTCGAATTAAATCACGTAATGCGTTTGTTTTCCCTGTAGGGGCGCAAACGTTCAAACGACCGCATAGGTCGTATTCCGGTGCACGTATCAAACGACCGATGTGGTTGTATGAATTTGAGGACATATTGCTTCAGCATCGTGTCAGACAGAAAAGAAGAATAAAAACAAACAAGCATGCAAGATGTTTTTAACTTTAAAACTTTGTTTCCAAAATTCAGAATAACTGTCTGTACACTTTACAATAGCATACAGCCTGACATCACAAAGATGTCTTAAACATTATAAATACGAAATACATCTTCGGCCCAAATAGCAATTCTCGCAAGTAAAATAGCCTAACACTGGTTCTACCACAACTGTTGTTCTTTCAGCAGAAGAAGTGTCACGATTAAAATTAAATTCGGGACTTTTCCCACAAAGCAAGCCGTATTCTCTACATGCTAAGTTTGACGGTTCAGTGACGGCAGTAAACCAAGCATAAGGATATATGTAAGAAAAAAAAACACTCCATCTGATGTAAAGTTAAATCTTCATTAATACATTTAAAAAGTGACGTGTTTTGAAATCAAAAATGCAAAAGATTTCCTTTAAGGATTGTTTCAAACATGAAGCTGCGTGTATTGTACAACATTCAGTGTCCAACAAAACCGGTAATGCACCTAAAGATGAGCAGGACAAAAAGTATCAAATGTCTCCCGCTGAGCTTTCAGAAAAAGCCACGACTGATAATTTTACATAATCACACAGCCCATCGAGAAGACGAGCGCACCCGGTGCTACACTACGCACTCAGTGTACGATTTACACACGTGGACAAAATTGTTGGTACCCCTCAGTTAAAGAAGGAAAAACCCACAATTCTCACTGAAATCACTTGAAACTCACAAAAGTAACAATAAATAAAAATTTATTGAAAATTAAATAATCAAAAACAGCCATTACTTTTGAATTGTTGATTAACATAATTATTTAAAAAAACAAACTAATGAAACAGGCCTGGACAAAAATGATGGTACCTCTATAAAAGATTGAAAACTATTTGACCAGAGTGACATGATTAACTCAGGTGTGTCATTTAATTGACATCACAGGTGTTTCCAAACTCATAATCAGTCAGTCTGCCTATTTAAAGGGAGACAAGTAGTCACCCTGCTGTTTGGTGAAAAGGTGTGTACCACACTGAACATGGACAACAGAAAGCGAAGGAGAGAATTGTCCCAGGACATCCGAAAAAAATTATAGACAAACACCTTAAAGGTAAAGGCTATAAGACCATCTCTAAACAGCTTGAAGTTCCTGTGACAACAGTGGCTCATATTATTCAGAAGTTCAAGACCCACGGGACAGTAGCCAACCTCCCTGGACGTGGCCGCAAGAGGAAAATTGATGACAAATTGAAGAGACGGATCGTTGGAATTGTATCCAAAGAGCCCAGAGCAACCTCCAAAGAAATTAAAGGTGAACTCCAAGGCCAAGGTACATCAGTGTCAGATCGCACCATTCGTCGTTGTTTGAGCCAAAGTGGACTTCATGGGAGACGACCAAGGAGGACACCACTGCAGAAAAAAACTCATTAAAAAGCGAGACTGGAATTTGCAAAAATGCATGTTGACAAGCCACAAAGCTTCTGGGAGAATGTCCTTTGGACAGATGAGACCAAACTGGAGCTTTTTGGTAAGGCACATCAACTCTATGTTCATAGACTCAAAAACCAAGCATACGAAGAAAAGAACACTGTCCCTACGGTGAAACATGGAGGAGGCTCAGTAATGTTTTGGGGCTGCTTTGCTGCATCTGGCACAGGGTGTCTTGAAAGTGTGCAAGGTAAGATGAAATCTGAAGACTATCAAGGCATTCTGGAGAGAAATGTGCTGCCTAGTGTCAGAAAGCTTGGTCTCAGTCGCAGGTCATGGGTCTTCCAACAGGACAACGATCCAAAACACACAGCCAAAAACACCCAAGAACGGCTGAGAGAAAAGCGTTGGACTATTCTAAAGTGGCCTTCTATGAGCCCAGATCTGAATCCCATTGAACATATGTGGAAGGAGCTGAAACATGCCATTTGGAGAAGACACCCATCAAACCTGAGACAACTGGAGCTGTTTGCTCATGAGGAGTAGGCCAAAATACCTGTTGACAGCTGCAGAACGCTCATTGACAAATACAGAAATCGTTTAATTGCAGTGATTGCCTCAAAAGGTTGTGCAACAAAATATTAAGTTATGGGTACCATCATTTTTGTCCAGCCCTATTTCATTAGTTTGTTTTTTTAAATAATTATGTTAATCAACAATTCAAAAGTGATGGCTGATTTTGATTATTTAATTTTCAATAAATTTTTATTTATTGTTACTTTTGTGAGTTTCAAGTGATTTCAGTGAGAATTGTGGGTTTTTCCTTCTTTAACTGAGGGGTACCAACAATTTTGTCCACGTGTGTAGTTGCGCTTCAGTTGTGTTTCAGTGTCCCGCCCGCGGTACACTTTGAGATCTGCATAAAGTAATTTGCTAAATGTTTGAAACTGCAAACGCGATTATACAAACACTATACGCCGATGGAAAGCTTAGATTCTCATGAATCCGCCGGTATAAACCACTTTCAGATGCGATTACCACAGCGGGTAATATAAACACATTTGTCCGACAAACAACAAATATCCATCCATCTGTTCTCTATACACGGCTTCAACGTACACAGCGCGACTCACATTTCCGGGTTCATTATTACACACGGATGAAAATATTCCACAAAAAACGGCCATAATCCAACCTTGGACATCCAGACGAAACAAGCCAGTAACATATTTTGTCCAAAACATGTCTTGAAGTCTGTATATAGTCCACGAATAGGTCGTTTTGAAGGAAATGCACCTCGCGATGCGCGTCCAATATTCCCTTTATTTCTCGTCATATTTTTATTTACAAATAGAATATTAGCGATTTTTTTGTACTGAAAATGGCTGGAATTGACTGCAGCTTAAAAGGTTAGTCGAGTTCAGCAAGACATTTTATATTTGTAGTTTTGTTTGAACAAAATGACAAATGCTTGGATTTCCTCTATATTTGATTAGGTGTCAAAACGGAATAACAAATGATTGAAGAGTGCACGGATTGTTGTTATAGTTGATCAGATATTTGCTGTTTGATCAGTGACTATGCACTAATATTCCCGATCCTCAGCTCAGTGTGAAACATTTTTTTTCATCTAATTTTGGCAATCCACCGAGCCCGCAAATGCCGGTCTTTTGGAAAACGGTGAAGGCTTATAGAACCGTTATAAACACCAGAAGCCGAACATAATGGTACACTACAGTACCTCCCATATCGACCTTGAACACGCTGAAATCTGATTTTTTGTTTTGCCGAGAAAACAATGTTTTTCTTTTTTGATTCCATGTTATCCATGCTGCGAAATAGCCTCCGGAAGGACCTGTAAGCCCTCCCGGTCAGAACCCGGAAGTTAGCATTTTGACGTGCACAGGGTCTATTATGAAGTTGCTGAAAAGACAACAACTAAAAAAAAAAATCAAACAAGAGGCCTACTTCAGGGCCTGTAAAGCACCTCAGAGTTTCAGCCACAGTAAAACAGTCCGGTGCCTAATAGTGATCTAAATTATTATGTCCTAAATGAATGCACAGCTTGAATTATGGCTTTGTGGATGTAGGCTGTACCTCCATCCTCCTTTATTCTGGTCTCCTCATTTCAGTTTACGAATGAGCAGCTAGTTCTGTTTAGTTCCAGCAGTCAGCCTGACTGCAGCCTCTCTCAGCAGGAGTCAATCAGCAGTATGGCAAGAACTACAACTGTTGTTTAAACTATATGTTGATTTCTACATCATTGAAACTTTCCAGTTAAAAGACTGTCGGTTCTTATTTTCTGATCGATCTATTTTAAACAGTCAAATTGTTAATGCTTTTTTATTTATGATATATTCCAAGCAGTTAAATTGCTAACGTTTTATTTATCCAAATGATATATTTCAAACAGTTACATTTTTAATGTTTTATTTTCTGATCGAGGATTTCGAACAGTTAAATTGCTAAAGTTTTATTTTCTGATTGGTATATTTCAAACAGTTAAATTGCTGAGTTTTTTTTTGTTCGTTCTTTCTTTGTTAGAGAAAAGCTAATGCAGAACATTTGATTTCAGGGGTTTCTCTGTCAAAAAGAATGCTAAAAACTTTTGTCATAGGGTGGATGGACAAGAATGCTGAAATTTTTGTTTTACAGGGACGCTTCTGCTCCAGATCAGATAAAATACTTTTTGATAGTTAGGACCCGGGAGGGAGGGGGAGGGGGGCGCATCTGCACCGAATAGATAAACCGCTGAGGGTTAGGGAGACGTGACTTTGGCCTCCGAGGGGGAGGGTCTTCCAGGAAAAACACATTCTAAAATACAACATGGTAAGGCGGGACTTCCGGTAAAAGACCGCGTGGTAAGGCGGGACTTCCTGTTTTAAAAAGGGGCGGGGCCACCTGTCAAAGTTGTGACGTGGCAGCTTCTGATTGGAAGTTGTCATTTTTGACGAAAGGTGATTTATATTACTCTCTATCATGTCTTCTTGTTAATACATTAGTTTTGAGTTATTTTGTTCAGACATAAGGTGAAGAGATAGATGTTATTTGCCTTTCTTGACAGTTTTGGCAAAAGCTCTCACCTTCATCAGAAGCGTCTCACTGACAGCGTGTCTCTTCACTTTATGTCTGAACAAAAGAACTCAAAACTAACAGTTTCAGAATAGTTTCAAATTGACCACACAAAACTGTTTCCGCATTGTGCTCGAGGTAGTTACAGTCTAAAGCCTTGGTGTGGCCGCCATGCCTGGGCTGGATGTGAGTACACTTTGGAATAGTGTTTTTTACAAGGACATTTTGTTTTTAAGGTCCAGAGTGTTTTTTGTTTTGTTCTGTTTTTTACAGGACATTGTGTATACAATTATAGTGCATCAGAATCGTTATTAGTGGTAATCATTTACAAAATCCAAACTGTGACAATCATAAAACAATTGTCCATTTGCCACTTGTTATAAGGAAAATAATCGTTTTTCCATTAAAATGTAAACAAACTAGCATTTAAAGGGTTAAAGTTCTAAAAAAAATACGTTATTGATCAGACTTATGTAGACAGGAAAAAATAGCACTTGGCAGCAAATCATAATATTTTTAGAAAACCTATTTTTGGCATTTGTTTTGGCTGGCACTTCTGTCTTTAATTAGCTTTGTAAAAGTTTATAAAATGGACACCTATTAGTTAAACCCGTTATTTTTTCACATTTTCCACAGAGTTAGAGGTGTTCAGTATTCCACTATATACTACTGTATCCATACATAGACAGCAGACACAGCTCAGATGTAAACAAGGACCTGAAGTGTCCCAGTAGGCACCGGATCTCTTATTATTCGTGCCACCTGTGCCTGCCAGCTGGGTTAAACCGGGTAAACCAGGCTCACCTGTGGGGGCGACAGGTGGTTGGTCGGTGAGGTGTCGCGCGCCCACAGATGCGCCAGGGCGAGCTCTCTGCGTGCACGCGCTCACTTGAGCCTCTTGCCGTGCACGCGAGATTAGTGTCCGGTGAGCGCGGGGGGGACACCGGGAGAGCGAGCACACCCTGGCCGTTGGTCCGCTGAGTCGACGAAGAGCTCCGCGAAGATGTCGGCGATGAGTCCGCACCGAGACACGAGCAGCTAACGGCCGCTGCCTCCGGATACCGAGAAGTTTCTCCGTC
This sequence comes from Acanthochromis polyacanthus, assembly GCF_021347895.1. Lineage (NCBI taxonomy): Eukaryota > Metazoa > Chordata > Actinopteri > Pomacentridae > Acanthochromis > Acanthochromis polyacanthus. The sequence continues at coordinate 34,623,583 of NC_067115.1, read as the reverse complement.
GGACAGTTGAAAGGAGACCTGCGGGGATAAACCGCCCAGAGACGGACAGGTGTTTTCCGCCGTCTCCCCCCTCCGTCCCCCGCTGGACTGTGGCAGCCACCACCGAAGCTGCTTGCTGGTTTTCTTTTCTACTTTGTACTGCTCTTGTTTTTAGACTTTTCTGAGCCATGTTGTGGTCGCGGTGGCTTGTCCTGCTGCTCTGCTGGGGGCCACAAGCGGCGAGCAGCAGGCGGATGAGAGGGACCGGGCTGGAGTCCGAGCGGACTCCCGCAGGCAGCGCTCCCCTCCGCCGGTGGAGCCGCTGGATTTTGGGTTCGTACCCGCGGCCGTTTACGACACCCACGCTTACTACGAGCCGGGGAGCATAGGCATCCTCTTCCACATGGTCCACGCGTTTCTCTACGTGGTACAACCGAACTCCTTCCCTAAAGGTGAGATCATTACCGTCACCCCCTCACCTTGTCTCCGCTCTACCCTCTCCATCCTCCGCTCTGGTTCTCTCTTATTCCCAGGACTTTCCCTACACACAACACTAAAATGCCTATTAAGTTTCAGATTCGATTAGATAAACTTTATCAGTCCCAGTGGTGACAGATATTCTTCTTTAGACATGGCTAAAGGCAGCAGGTAGAACTTATTTTAACAAACACATTCAAAACAACAACATAAACAAGAACAAGTGTGTGCAGTGTCTATTTGTGACTGTTCAAGAGGGTTATTGCTGAGGGGATGAAGGATTTTTATATTTACACCTGCAGCAAAATGCACATGCAGCTAACAGGCATCTTATTGAGTGATGAATTACCACGGCAAATGACTATAAACTGTCTTTTTGGCTTCTATTTTAACCAAATTGTGACCCACAAAGAGGGACAGATACCACAGTGGTAACATAAAGTTAGCTGTGTTGATCTTAAAGATTTTGCACCTCAGATGCTCAGTATACACAGTAAAATAACTGTACTTGTTGTTCATACGGTACATTATATATATGCATGCTGAATTAAATGATGAAATATAACTAGATTATATTTATATGTGTTGAATAAAGAGATGCACAAATGTGGGCATGGGTTAGAAGCAATGCAAAATTCTTAAAAGTGCATCATAGTTGCAGCATTATGTTACAAAAGTATAGAAATAAAGAGTATGAATGTAAAAGGGTATGTTTTGTATTAAAGTATGGGGATTATGATGAGGTTCATGTCATGGTATAATTGTGACTTCCATGTTAATTTTCAATATCTTACACTTTAAATCTGTCAGTAGCTGGTTAAACCATCAGTTGTACATCTAAAGCTGGAATTCAGTAGTACCCAACCTGTAGTGAAGCTAATGAGAGGTAATGACATTATTAGACAGCTCAATTACAACAGCGGGAAAAGATATGAAGTGATCACAAAGGCAAAAATCATCTGTATGTTAAACAAAAGAACTTATTTTCTTGCTTTTCTTTAATTTTAGCTTCTTTCCTGTGAATTACAGGATATTTTTACATCTACAGGTCTTTAAAAATCCTTCAGATGAAACAGTCTGTGCAGGAAAAATGAGCTCTTTGGAATGTAATCTGCTCACGTGACTTGTGTTGAGGGGTCACAAGTAGACTTTGCTTTGGTTTGAGGGTTCACAAACCTCACAAACCTCTGGCCTGGCTGTTTCTTTAGCCTATCAGAATGGGTCGTCCCAGTTGTACGTCACAAACTAAACAGCAAAGTCCAAAAAACACTCAGAGCCTCAAAGAGACCACTGTGGCAGGAGTTATTTGCACACTGCTGGTGCATCATTGAGCAGAAATCTGTCATATATTTGCTTTTCAATATTTTAAAAAATGCTGTCTTTTAAAATACAAGTCAAAAGGCCATCCGGGGCTGTACAGTGTGAGCGTTTCACTCGCATATGTGCCTAAAAATAGATCGGTGCGAGTAGAAAAAATAAAAAGGGAGCGCGCGTGCGAGTACAGATGTCAACCCTATCATTCGCATTTTGCTTCTAAAATAAATACACACAAAGTCGATCAAACTAAAAGTCATAGCCTACAACTTCTTCTTCAACAACTTTTTTTCACATCGGCACGCTACAAAACGTAATGACGCGCGCTAATGTCTGAGCCACACAAGGTCCCCTCACGACAGTCACCTAGGTAACGTCAACTACGCCATTTCTGTCGATTGGATACCGGGAACATTACAGCATTTTTGCGGGAAAGAGAGATGAAGAAAACAGTCATATTTAAAAAAAAATGTGGACCCAAGGAGGGTGAGAGAAATGTGAGAGAAAATGTAGTAGAAAATGTAGTCCGTTATCCCAGATTCCTAGCCTAGCCATGCTACACCCATGTTTCTGACGGCACAAGGGTCTAGGGAAGCTCGACAGGGAGGGAGGCGGGCTAAAAGGTTGTCTATCAAATCCCTCTGCAGCAGTTGGGTAGGTATACAACCAATCAACGCAACGAATAGGCTGACGTAGTTCCGAGAGCACCGGCGGATTGTGGCTAAGTCCCATTAGCTTCCCAACCAGCAGAGCCGTGGAGCCAACTGGTATATTAAGGATTTGCCATATCCCGTCGGCATAAGTCCAAATACGTCTTTCTTCTCAATGAAACACTTAAGTGCCGTCCTTTGTTTATCTTTCAAGTTGAATTTTAGCTTCAAATCTTTAAGGGCTGTGGCCAAAGCCGAGTCGAAAGATAACTGTTTATTGTGTGGGTTGTTTCTGTCAGAATCGTCACGCCTCTGTCGTCACTTCGTTACGCCCGCCTTCTGACTCTACACTTCATGGTGATTGGTCCGGCCAGTTTTAGGAGAATCCAGCCTCGAGCCTTATGGAGGGTAACTAGACCCTCCCTGGCAGAGAATTAAATTCGTTGCCGTGGGTTGTCTAGCGCGGCTAGGCTACCAGATTCCCTGTGTCAGTGCCAGAGATGCAGGTGTTGTAGAATTTTCACACTCCTCGGAAAAATCTGACTCCCCCTCCGCGTGAACACACGCGACTTACGTTTCACTCTGTGGCCACTTGACATGTAAACTGTTGTACGTTTACTGTTTTTGCTGTTGTTTTCGGGTTAAATGTGATTAAGTACCGACCTGCAGACGTGTTTTCCTGTTAAATATGATTAGGTGACATGTTTCTCCTCCTCTTCTCATCCGTATGTGCGCACCCTAAATGGCATCGGGGGGAGATCCTACGCTACTCTCAGCTTCACTCCTATGAAGACATTAGGACAGGACAGGGTGTAATCGCCAAATATTGTTCATATTCCATCAGTGTTCTACACGTGTCAATAAAATAATTGTTTACTGAGAAAACTTGATCTCCTTATTTAAAATCGGACTCCCCTAAGAATGCAAGATATGGCATCAAAATATGTCAAAAAATATTTATGTATAAAGTCTTTAATTTAAGTATAGTTCTTAAGTATAAAGTCATTTGTTATTGTTGTTATTTTTATTGGGCCAGTAAACAATATAATAGAATTGAAATTCTTTCTTTATCCCACACCTGGGAAATTATTTGCTACAACAGCTAAAACACCAAATCACAACAAGTTTTAAAAAACCTAGTAAATTACAGTCTGTAAGAACAGAATAATAAAATAAGGGGCTAAATGATCACAGTATGGCAGATTAAGACCAGAGAGACTATTTCAAAACTAGGACTTTAACAGAAATATGCAGTTTGAGTTAACTGTGCAGATTATATGATATGAAATAAAACCTGGAGTCAGATTTTGTTGTGTCACTTAACAAAATCTGACTCCCCTATTATTTTAGGAATGCAAGAAGTGACAACCTCCAAAGTTTCTCAGCCAAGCGTGCCAGGCGACGTGAATACAAAAAGATGTGGGACAGGGATGTTCTCTGTATTAAATAACTGAGCCTACTGCTTGGCTTGTTGTGTTAATATTGTGTTAATAATGTTAATAATAAAATTGTGCAATTCATAGTGCTCCTAAATTTTTTTCTGTGCTCTTAAATTTTTTCATTTACGAGCACCTGTGCTCCTAGTGAAAAAGCTAAGTGTACAGCCTTCCTATCAACGTGGAGGGATCACATGCAGTGATGGTGTGTGCTCGCTGAGCTCATAAACCAAAGTTAGGAGCAGATTAATGGGATCAATAGCTGTCATAGTTCATAAGTGATCTTCCGTGGGCCCATGCAGTAGCACTGAGGTGATTAATAGTGATCAGATTTGTCACATAATCAATCATAGTGAATGTTGCTCTCTGGTCCCCACAGTGTAGTCCAGTAACCTAGTGATTGGTATAGTGTGCAGCAGCCCATTTAAGGCGGTTTGTTTGTGTGTTGTATGTACAACTATGAGTGGTCACGTTGGAGGGTGACATGGTGCAATAGGATTGAAGGTTTTAAGTTGCTGCCATTTTGGTGTCCAGGGCTAGAGCCGCTGGCTGGCTAATCAATTAGCAGATCAGCGATTAGAGGAGGCTTTCTCAGTCACCTGCATCACTGTGTAATACCTTAATCCACTGGACCATATGCTGCTAGTGCCAGGGACCTTCCAGAATGACTCCCTGTCACCAGCACGCACAGGTAGAGAAGCCTCACCACTCCCACCCATCACCATACGCCATATGTACGCAGAAATCATGCATGTTGCTCACACACGTGAAACACACACCTCAAAGTCAATTTTTACAATCTGATGGAGACACAGAAATGTGGAAACGTGATTCTGTTTGCACCATAAAAGGCTGTGAATCAAGCAGTGTGCTCCAGTTAGCTTCTGGACTCTGGAAATCAGTTATTCCACTGTTTATAATTACTAACTAACTATTAACTCCCTATAGAATAGAATAGAATAAAATAGAATAGAATAGCCACTTTATTGTCATTCATAACATACAGTAGTTGGTGCATATTTGAACGAAATTTTGGTGCATATGCTCAGCATTGAAAAAAACAATAAAAGAATGTATGAAATATCACAACATATACAATGTAAGTATTTTAAAGTAAATGGTAAATGGTTGTATTTATATAGCTCTTTTATCCAAAGCGCTTTACATGATACATCACATTCACCCAAAGTAACACTCTATGTATGTAATGTGTGTTCTTAATGATCACACTTAAGGCATTTGCAGGTTATTCTGGCCGACTGAAGCGCCAGGTCGTCTGAGCCAGCGACAGGTGAAAGGGCCCGTTTTCAGGTGACGGCAGTAGAGTCAAGTGAAGTAATCAATTAATTAGGTGTCAGTTTGTGGACACAAATTAAAATGAAAGTTACTTAGATCGTTTTCCCAAGAATCTGTGAAATTTGCTTTTTATTTCTGTGAAGCTACAAATATGTTTATGTGACTCCAAAGCCCTGAAATAGGGAAATCAGTATTTACTTAGCGAGACAAATTGCCTTAAGCTTGTTAACCATACTAGCATTGTAAGAGTGTTTTACTATCAGTGTCGCGTTTTGTAATCTTTCTCTGTCATATATGGAACACAAGCACGTTAATTATTATTAGTAGATAAATATTTCACTGAAAAACTTGAGTTAATACGATGACCACTTGTTTTCAAACATATCTTAAAACCACACTATCAACATGGTTTCATGATATTAGCTTACTCACAGGTGAGACTAGTGTATTCTACAGAAGTAGGATCTTTATATTCTGGTGAATGCTAAAATTAGCAGCATTTAATTCAAGTAACAGACAAGTTAGGCAGTTGAGTTATGGAACAATAATCATATCTTGATGCTGTTTCACACACTTGTGTCGGGCAAAAAACACAAAAAATGAAAATGTAAAAGTGAAAGTTGTGTAAAGTAGATCTCAGTTAAAACTAAAAACAACAATACAGCAGTCAGCACCACACAGAGTGCTTGTGGAGAGACAGACATATAAAAACATATCTTATATGACCACAGGTACATACATAAAATTATTAAATAAAGTAGTGTGAATAAAATACTCTTTTTGGCTGAAATGAAATTCATGAAAATGTTATTTTTTTAGTAGTTTCTTCTAGAAAGTTTATACTCTTTACAATTTAACAAAATACTGACCTCTGCCGACAAAATATTGATATTATAGGAGACTTTTTAAAAAACTAGTGATTCAAACAAGAGGAAAGCGTTGCTTCATCACTATCACTGGCATCTCTGATAAACTGTACAATAATATGAAGTCTGAACACTGCAGCATCTACAATAACACTTTGCTCATCAAATGGCAATTCAAAGTTATACAAGAGTCTTTTATTTCCTGTGCAAGAGTTGTTTTTTTACTGAAATTATGTCAAAATGAGACTTAATGTACACACGGTGTTCTTTAAGTACACCGGATAATGGCTAAATCGTCCAGTGATACTGGAATTCTGTTGCACCATCAAAGAGATTTTCCTGCGGTGCTGATGTCCACGCTTGGGTTTGAGCTTAGGTGAGGTCATTGTTAGTTATTGCAGAGGTGGCACGTTTGGGTTTAGGCTGTCAGAGTTTTGGCTAAGCTAAGTAGAAAATCAAACCAATGCTGAGGTGACAGAAGAAAGACGGCTGATTACTTAGACTGTGTCCTGTCACTTAAAATTCATAAGTTTGATCAATATACATGAATGATTAAATAATCAGAATCAGCTCTAATGGCCAAATATGTACACTAGAAAGAAATTTGGTTTGGGCTATCAATGTCACTACAAGGAAATTTGGTTTTGGCTGTCAGTGTCACTCTAGGAATAAGAAAAGAGAATAATAAAATAACTACAGAAAAAATGAAAAAACATATACATATATTTACACATCTAGAAAAGAATATTTATACACAGTAGTGCAAAATGACATTTGCCGATGTAAGAACAGCAGCTAATGTGAGAACATAGTGCAAAAAGCAAAGATTACTTTAGATATCACAGATATAGTGTAAAGGTGCAGTATTGTACAGAGAGTTAAAAAGTCAGCAGTATTTAAGCTGAGAATAGCTCAGCTAAAACAAGAAGTTCACTCAGAGAGCGCAGTACTCTGCCAAGGCTGCTAAGTCGTTGTATAATTTCTGAAGAATGGAATCTTTAATGAACAATGGCTTTGTGGTGAGCCATGCATGTGTCATGCATGTTTACGTTATGTACGGATACCGAATCGAGTGACCTAAATATGTAGTGGACGGCGGGAATTGATGGGACTCAGAAACATCCCCACAATTTAATCAATTGTTCCTTGTATGATTTCCGACGGATCAGTCCTGATAAGTCCACCGCGGTCCATTTGTAGTCGGATCGCAATCATGTGATCGTCAGCAGGCAGCTGACGTAGTGTTTACTTGTTGTCATGGTTACAGTGACACTGTGCTAGTATCTCACAGTGATACAGAAATCTTTCACAAATATTTGGATCCAGACTATAAGCTACATCAATGTCAGAATCTAATCACTTGGTCCTTGTGTCATTTCTGACCTTCTCTAAAAGTTCCATCCAAATCCGTTTGTCTGTTATCTAGTAATGTTGAAAACAGACAGACCAACGCATGCCGATCATCACATAACTCTGTTATGTTCCTTGGTGAAGTAATAATGTGGCACAATTATTGCCGTGTGTGTCAAAATCACCACAAATCCCTGTTACTTTATTAATTTACTTAATTTCTTTCAGTTTCCAGCAGAACTGCTTGTTTGAGAGCTGCTGTTGAGAAGGTCATCACCTCACACTCTCTTTGTGACTCGCTCATCAGGTCCTACAAATCTGCGTGAAGGTTGCTTTTTAGTGAACAAGCATTTTGGGCTCTTTCACTGAGCGAGGATGCGGTGTCTTATCCCCCTGATACACACAGGGTGGATTAGAGGATTAGCATCCACAGGGCTAATGCTAACACGGTCCTGCTACCACTGCTACAGATGGTGTAGTCACACACGGACTTCAGTGTGCAAACGCCGAAAGTGGGTCATAGTCCTGTGTTTGTCTGATTCCCTTAATTACTGTGACTGTCAGCTGACAGGTTGTTTATCAGGTAGTGTCTTAAATTACATCACATTTGAGAGGAACCCGTGCAAGTTGGATGGAATGTTTAAGAGAGGCTCATGATTTCTATGTAACTTGCACATCTTCATCTTAGGCGGGTTCGTCTTGTGCTATTTTTGTACTCCTATTTATGCGTATTAATAAAAATAACTTTTCTACAAGCAAAGACCTTTTCTTCGCTTGAGATGGCAACTCACACTTCTGCTGCATTTTAGCCGAGTCAAAATTGAAGGGACGTCATCCAGATAACTGATTATTTTTCGATTAATTAACTGTAGCACAGTTATAAGTACAAATGAAAATAATTCCCAGCCTCTGCGATTCTTGTGTGTTCTTAGATTTATAATGGTAAACTAAATTATTTTTGGGTTATCAACAAGCTATTAACATATATCTGCTTCAGGAAATTACACTGCGCTGGCCATTTTTCACACTGTTTTCTGATACTTTATTGATGCTTTATGGAATGACGAAGAAGCCGATTGACCTATGAAGCCGTACTCAGTAGATTGTGTCTTGTCTCTGAGTATTCCTTAAATGTAAGTGTCTAGTGCTAAAGAGTAAAAAGACATAATCCTCTTAGTAGTTTTGCTCGAGCTCACAGTGGGCTCTGCAACTTTCTTTAGCTCTTGCCTCCATGAAATACTGCATTTATGGCAATGTATAACACAGAGTAAAATGTACCGTACGGTTAGCAGTATTTTAAGTAAGTGCTACATAACTGTGCTTACCATGTTTTGCACTGTGTACTCTACAATGTGATGTCTGTCAGCATTGCAGTAAATGTATGTGACTTCAGAACTTTTACATTTCAGAAAGATATCCTCAATTTTTCAACCCAGCATTATACTTAAATAAAAATACCTTCTAGTGAAGACAGTGCTTTCATAGTGTCTAACGGTAACTTTAAAGCAGCTGTTCCTATGGTGGGGTCAGGATTGAGGAGTGTCATTGTACTTCTGGGTGATAACAAAATAACAAACTGGATGGGAAAGAAGAAAAAATATAAAAATATTGTTAGGACTTTGTTCACTTTTGTAAGTTCAAGTCTCTAAAAAAATCTCAAATGGAAACAGAGCAAGAAGAAAGCCATTCTTTGGTTGAAATCTCGATAAACACAAACATGGTGTCGAAAATGTGGCTTCATTTTATGTATAGTAGCTTAATGATCCACCATTAGCTCCAGTGTCGTCATCTGATTCCCCCAAACATGTTTGTGCTGGCGTGTTAAGGTGAAATCCACAATAACTGGCCAACAATGTGCTCGAAGTCTGGTCGTTTCAACTCTCAAGTAGTCGTCACACTTCATCAAGTTTGAATAACCTCAAAATCAGAAATATGGTTAAATTAAAAATCCCTCTGGTCCAAAGAAGCATTTAACAAAGAGATTTAGCATTTTCAACTGTTTTGGTGCAGATTGAACATGTTTGTGCGTTATTTATTTTTCCATATATATTGAATTTTCCTTCGGGGGATGAATAAAGTGATTGTATTCTATTCTATATATGAGAAGACTTTTTGTTTTTATGCTTTGTGTGTTGAGAGGTTTTCCATGTGAAAAGCACCAGAGATGAGGTTGGGTTGCGTAAGGCTCTCCACACCTCCCAGTAATCTCAGGGCAGCTCAGTGCAGAGGATTGAGCCAGCCTATGTTCACACCTTACCGTAAGAGGGCTGTAGGTTCAACTAATATATATATATATATCACATCAGCTCATGAGCAGCAACAACAAACAGGAAAACTGTTTCTTGTTGACATTTTGTACTTGTAGTATCTTGTATGGGTCTGTTTGTGTTTGTTCCACTGTCCTTGCTTTAATTGAAGTAAAAAGCTAAAAGGTCAAACTTCTTTAAAAACTTTTAAATTGTACCAAATACTCAGCAACTACACTAATACTGAAAAGGTTTGTTTACCAGAAGTGGCTCTTCTTGACTGACATTAAAACCAAGAAAAGGTTGCCTTTTTTTTTTTTAAGCGCAAAACTTGCTTTGGTAGATAGAAATTGCCTGCCGGCCTCAGCCACTGCTGTAGATGCATGAGTTCATGTAGGGAAGGGGCATCTATTCATCTGTTTAGGTCTAACTCTGGAGGTTGGTTATCCCCTTTTCCTTTCATTTGCAGAAGTTACCTCTTATACTGGGTCACTGAACTAAGCTGTCTAAGCTTAGCTGCCCTCAGTGGCTAATGCTAACTAAGTAGCTGAGCAACAACAGGTGGCCTTGACACAACTCAGATGTGCTCATGTGCTGCATCTGCAGAGTTAACAGAGATAGATAACGTCACCCTGTGTGACAGTCTCAGATCTTCTCCAGACAAGACAAAGGTATTAGCATTTTCTTACAGATGTAAACATCTAAGACAAGTCATGCAGTCGTCTCCAACCACAAGATGAAGATGGTGTTGACAGGATTAACCATATGGTTGCCCAAAGATACCCCCAGTCATGGTTCCTGTAACTTTTACTCACCAGAGGGGCTTAATGAGGCTAAAAATGCAAACTGAAATCCTCACATGATTTAAAAAGCAGTTTGGTTTCAGCTAACTGTTCAACAAACTTAAATACAACACTAACAAAATACATTCAACCTCTATGAAAGCTGTGTTTTACAGGTTAATACTCAATATCTCAATGTGGAGTTTACGGGATGTAAGAGCTACAATGATTAGTCAGTTAATCAATTATCTAATTATCAACCAAAAATGCAAAACACTCTCTAATTTCAGCTTCTTAACTATGAGGTTTTGCTGCTTCTGTCTGTCACATGTTATTGTAAGCTAATTCCCCTTTAAATTTAAAGACGCTACAATGAAATTTCAGTGGGAATTTTTCACTATTTTCTGACTTTTATAGTTAAATCACTTGGTTAATTAATATGAATAGCTGTTAACTGTTGACTTATAGGAAATGTGCATTGAAAAAAAATGCAAATGTGTAGTATACTAAGTATAGTCAGTAATACAATGTTTATGTGCCTAATTTACCCGAGCATTTAAAAACAGATTACAAAGATAATTGCTGCTCGTCTCAGCTTTGTCTGCTTCCTCACCTCATTCGATAGTCAGCAGGTGTACAAGCAGAAGGCTGAAGCAGACACTGCATGCGTGTATGTTTGTGTGTGACGGCTGTGTAAGCATTTATAATCTAAATTAGCCTCCATCTGCTTGTCATGTGCATTGGCAGCTACCGTTCCAATGTGGGAAGATTTGCTGAGTGACAATTTTATATTCTTTAAAGAAGAAGAATATGCTTTTTTGTGTGTGTGTTCGCACCTTAGTATTCATTTTTAAATTTGGTGTGAGCAAACAGAGAAATGAATAACAAACACATGATAAAGCAGTGCTAAATATTCATATTAGGAAGATTTGTACATTGGAATGTGTTGGAAAGCATCCACATGTTGCTTATTTAACCTGCACTTCAATAAAAGTGTTATGTTTCTATACGTACTGTAAATACATACATTTAATGTGTGGGTATGTACATGTGGCATGCAGGTATCCCCTGAAGTGTGTAGGAATCAGTGTTTACCTGCTGAGTAAGAGTCAGGGTGAGTCACAGTGCAGGTAGGCTTAGTGCTGGCTGACCCACATACAGCAAACACACAGACAGCTGGACAGAACCAAAGTCCTCATTGGCAGACTACACAGTTCAGGCAGTTCTTGTAGAAAACACACAGCTGTTAGATGCATGAGGAAATACAGCCACAATACTGTCCGCGGAAATGAAAAAATGATTCCACATAATCTGTGTTGTCTGCTTTGTGAGCAGATAAATGGATTTTTCCCACTCCAGCGTCGCTTGTCATCGCTTACGTCCAACTGATCCGCCTGCAAATCACTGTTACACAACTGATTAATATTCTGCTGCGTAGTATCTGCAGATTTGAACGTGTGTGTGTGTGTGTGTGTGTGTGTGTATATGTATCTAATCATATATGAATATGTTCTTTTTTTCCAGACCTCATTGTCAGAGTCATTCAGCAAAACATGGGGGGAATCAAAATAGAGGACTGGAGGAAGGTACTTCTGATTTTTTTAAGTATTGTAAGACTATACTGGTGAATTAACATATTTTCAATACTTTAAATTGAGTTTATAACTCCAAACAAGATAAAAGATTGTGTTTGCAAAATTTTAAAGTGTGCTAGAAATTTCATTTTAGTGTGTCATTTTATGAGTATTTATTAACAAGCCTAATTTTTTGGCACATGAGGACACATGATGATAAGAAACACAATGTAATAATGTTTTGTCATGGAAGACACTCATGAGCAGCAATTATCCTTCCTTCTTCATCCCTCAGCTGTCACACTGACCTTATTTCTTGTTTTGTTTTTTGTTTTTCTTCCTCTTTTGGGATTACAGCCAGACAACGTCGTACTGTTGCTACAGGTAAACTCCTCATAAATACACTGACACTGCGATGCTGCAAAAATTGACTAAATAAAGCACAAAGAAAAGACTTATGAGTGACTGAACGTTCTTCTCCTGCAGTGGATCCACTATGAGGCCGGATTCATCGTATGTGCGACCGTCGGTATCGTGTTTGTGGTCCTCGTTCCCATCATAGCAACGTGTTTCTGTGTGTGTCGATGCTGCGAAAACTGCGGAGGTGAGATGCACCAGAGACAGAGGAAAAACGCTGACTGCCACCGAGGTTTCTTTACCGCCTCACTCATCACCATCTCCGTCTTCATCATGTGAGTCCACTTCTTTCCAGACTTTATCATTAGCAGCCTGGCTACCTTTACTTTGAGAATGCTTTCAAATTAGAATGAGAGAACTTAAGAAATGATAGACGTCATTATGCGCTCTGACAAGCTGAGCTTTTGGACAGACTGGAAAATTGAAAAACTGCCTTGACATATGCACTTTTAGATTGACTTGTAGGTGTCGCTTCTGAGCTTTAATCAGAATCGGAATGTTTTATTGCCAAGTTATCACATACAAGGAATATGACTTGGTTTGTTAGTGCAGTGAAACAGGAGCATTTAGAGGAAGTGCTGCCTGTCATAGTTAAAAACAGTAAGTGTAACGAGATAAATAAGAAGCAGTGACAAAAGGTAACAGAAATATTTCCAGTATTGAGGAATGTGCAAATTAGCCACCTAAAATTACACAGAATGAACAAGAATAAACAAGAACTAAAACTAAAGGGATCTTTAGCTGGATTTGAACCAAGAACTTGCATCAGAAGCCCAGAATTTCTCTCCACCATCTTTCTCACGAGAGATTATGTTGCACACTAAACACTCCAGGGTTAGAGGCCAACACTGGACCTGTCATCTCTGTACTGTCTGCACTAAAGGCAGTTACCACAGAAAATCATCAGTAAATGTCACTATAATGTTGAATTATTGATATCAAGCTCTATAAGATCAGATCAACACATTATTTCATGAGTTATTATCATTGCAGCCACAATACAACTATTTCACAGATGCAGTAGTCCTTCTCAACATGCAAACAGACGTTTATGCGTAAAATCAGTGGATAAATTCCCCTTTAACAGCAGCTGCTGATATTCAGACACATGGTGAGTCCACGTAGACTGTGTGTCGTGTGGAGGAGACGGGTACGCAGAAATACGATCCAAACCGTGCAGGACAGTTAGGTGTTACTGATATCACTTGGCTGACTGTGAGAGGCCTCTCTGTCTGAATGAGTCCTTTCACATCACTAACATGCGTGCTCGCACACACATGAAGCACTTTGTGGCCATTTGGAGATGCTAAGATATTATCTGATCAGGTTTTGTCATTTCCATTCTTTTACAGTCTATTACAAAACTGATTTTTCTCCTCTGTTTGCTTTGTTTTTCTCTTAAGAGTCGAGTTTAGCAGTAAGTCAGGGCTTTGCTTCAGGGCTTATAATGTTAAGCTTGGAAATTTGTCAGGTACTTTTTGTGTCTTAAATGTCAACAGTATGGTTCTTGTCATAATTTTTTATCCTCCTTTGGTACACAAGGTTTGCTGATATAGTGCCACATCATTACATGTAGCGAACATCTTGTTTGTTAGTCCCAGGTGAATCTTCAGTGAATGAAATTCGAAACTGTACACCAGAAGTCCATCTTATGCAGCCTTGCTGCCCCCTGCTGGTAAACTTTGTCACAACATCTGGTGTCTTTCCTGATCCTGACTCTGTGTATGTTCCAGTCTGGGAGTTCTCATCGCCTATGCTGCAAATCACAATGTCAGCACCCAGATCAAGAGCACCCGGCGGCTCATTAATACCAACATGAGAGACCTGAAGACATTTGCTAACAACACGCCTGCGGTATGCTCTCTCACACACACACACACACACACACACACACACACACACACACACACACACACACACACACACACACACACACACACACACACACACACGTAAAAGACCCACAGAAAAAACAATGTCTAATGATACTGTCTGTGTCCTCCTGCAGCAAATTGAATACCTGACAGCCCAGTACACCACAGCCAAGAACAAAGTCCTCTCAGACCTCGACAGTAAGCTGTTTACTTACAATGTTTGTCTAAATGTCTCTCACTTTACATAACAGTGCTGTCACTATAAAACCACCTGATTTTTCCTGACAGACATTGGACCGTTGCTGGGCGGCAGGATACACAGTCAGCTGGAGAAAGAGGTGGTTCCCTCGCTGGACACTGCCCTGCGAATGGCAGGAGGTACCTCATTGTCTCTGCCTCTTTTAGTGTCATAATTTTCAGCTTACACATCTGTGAAACAGTATCACATAGCAATAAGAAGGAAAACAACACCATCTCACTCACAATTCAAGGATAGAGCCTGTTGAATTAAACATTTTTTTTGAAAATAGTGCACTGTTTAAGTTTTGTGTTGCTCACAAATACTCAGACACCTCGAAATATGACTCCATTGTTCTGTTTCGAAGACAAAATATTACACTTAACCCTAAATGTTACACTAAATACAATACACTCTCTTTGTTCTTGCTGTACTGAAACTGATGTGGAATTGTGTGAATTGTTGTTACTCTTACTGCTAATGATTGTCGCTTGCATGCAGGTTCCTCTCTTTCAGGGTTTATCTATCTGTGCAGAATCCTGATATGTCTTTTAAGGGAAAATCCTCACCGTTTTTATTTTCTTTTTCCTCTGCGATTCCCTCATGTTTCCTTTTTTATCTAAAGTAAAAGTTGAAAGTGCCATCAAAGGTAAACAGCTAGTCTGGAATCAGTGGTGCAGTACTCGTGACTTTGTGTTTGTGGGAGTGTTAGAAACAAATGCCCATTCTGACAGTTTTTTGTTGTGGTTTTCCCCTGTGGGTTGTGGATCTGTATTCAGTGTGATGTTTTTTTTTTGTATAAAATCTACAGTGCTGTGAAAAAGTATTCTCCCCCCTGCTGATATCGTCCATGTTTTGCCTATTTGTCACACTTGAAGGCAAAAAATACTCGAAGAAAACACAAAATGCAGTTTTTAAATGTTGATTTAATGTATTGACGTGTAACACTGTTCAGCCCAGCTTGCCCTATGTGAAAAAGTAATTTCCCCCTTAGCTATCAACCTACCAACTTAAGGCTCAAGCGCAAATTTGTAATGCAACATGACAATGACCGAAAGCACACAAGCAAGTCCACCTCGGAGTGGCTCAAAAAGAATTACATGAAGGTTCTGAAGTAGCCCAGTCAAAGTGTGGACTTGAATCTAACTGAGATTCTGTGACAAGACGTTAAAAAGGGCAGATCATGCTGGAAAATCATCTAATGTGACCAAATTAAGAGTATTCTGCAGAGAATAGTGGACCAGAATGCCTCCACGGTGATGTAAAACACTGATCACAAGCTGGAACAAACATTTAACTGAAATTGTTGCTGCCAATTAAGGGACCAACCAGTTATTAGGTTTATGGGGGCAATTACTTTTTCACGGGGATGATATAGATTTTCAAACAAGCTTAATTTAAAAATTTAAAAATGAATTTTGTATAAATATATATGCAATAAATCTAAATGTTAATTTGATGATCTGGAGCATTTAAGTGTGAGAAAGATGCAAAAATAGAATACATAAGGGGCAAATACTTTTTCACAGCACTGTATTTGGCTCAGTAATTTAACAGTGTAAAACAACATTTTCAAAAGAAATGCAAAATTTTGTTGTTTTCATCCTTCCTCTGTTGTTTCTAGCCATGAGGGAAACCAAGGAGGCCTTAGAGACCGTCAACACCTCCTTGGAGCTTCTTCAGGACGGGATGGGGAAGCTTCAGACCAGTATTTCAGGGGAGCGTGCCTCCCTATCCAACACGCTGTCCGACCCGGCCTGCACCAATGGAGCTGTGTCTCCTACATGCAACACCATCCGCTCCACACTGTCCCAGCTGGGAGTCAACGCCGACTACTCCAAGGTAATAAGAAACTCTGCATTGTCCCACAAACACAGCCAAGCGGCACGGCAAATTAGAATCAAAGCATGAAAATAAAGCCTAACTATTTCATTTTCTCTCTCTACTTGTCAGCTCTCAGATGTCAGCCACGCTTTGGTCAACATTAATACCATCTTGAGAACAGATCTCAGCAACATTGTACAAAAGGTTAGTGTTTGTCTGCCGTTTATCATCATCTATGACTTTTTGTTTCACCCTCCATCTTCACCTGACTCTTTTTTTTCTTTTTCTGTTCACCTCCAGGGTTATGCGTCCTTCAATGACACACCAAAACTGGTTAAAGAGCAAACTAAAAACATTGTCTCAGGTACATAAATGTGTGTTTGTGCCTCTGTGCTTTCGTAAGCAATATCAGAACGAGTCTGACTAGAATCTGTCACCTTCTTTCTCCTTTGCATGAACACCTGTGGATGATGAAACCACAGCTTTGCCTAGTAAGTCCTGTCATTAGCCCTCTGTTAGATGCCTGTATTCATTTTGTGTCTTTCTTAATTAAAATTATGTCTGTTTATAGGAGTAAAAGGCATGCTGGATAAGATCGGCACAGAGATCACCAGCTTCTCCAAGATGTTCCCAGTGGAACCCTCTCTGGCCAATTTCACCATCTTCCTCAATGAAAGACAAAAGGCCATCGAGTCCTTTTACCCACAGATTGACCAGATGGATTTCTATAGGTTTGTCTGCATGTATAGTATTATGATAAAAAAATATATATATACGGGGGCTCATATGACAATGTTTAGAAACAAGAATCTGCATCTGTATGAACACATTTGACTGAGGGTAATGGTTGGGATTTAGAGAGGTTCAGCTTTCACATAAACAGTTGGGAGGTTGGGGTGTCTGTTTCTTTTAACTTTATGGAACTGACCGTCCGACATTTCCACCTACTTCACGTTGTGATTTGCCAGCTGTGAAAAAGGTAAAAAAGAGCCGAGGCTTAAAGGTCTCGGTTTATATTTTTTATTCATTTCTTTACTATTTGTGGCACTTTTCAAGTCAACAAACAACACTAGGAATGCCCTGTTAGAAAGATTGTCGTCCTTATTTGTTGACATTATCACATCACCTCTTTTTCCATTGTAGCTGGCTTTTCACTTCAACTTCAAATGTGGCCACTCTTCCCTCAGGCCATACCCCACATGAACAATAAACCAGAAAATCATTAAGGACTTCTGTCAGTGCAATATTCAATACATATACAGTATTTGAACCTCAAGTGCAGTACTCTTTCGTGCAATATTGTAATTTAAAACTATTCTAATTTAATACCATTGTTTACACTAACTTTTACACAGTACTTCTTATACTTGCACTTGTAGCATTTCTTATTTAGAAATCACAGACTTAGATTTCTTTATTTATTCTTTTACTATCTGTTGTTATTGCGAGGTACTGCTCTCTACATGACAAGTCAAATTCTTTGTGTACTCACTTGGCAATAAAGGTTTTCTGATTCTGATTCTGATCAGCTACAACTACATTTATTTTCTGACAGTGTGCCAAGATGTGGCAGTTGTTAGGAAATTTCTTCTTCAGTGGAATCCTAACTGCTCCTAATAGCACTCAGAGTCGTCTCGTTCATGTCGAATTATTTACTTGGAGCAAGTGAATCTATTTGCACAGGACAGTCTCTGAGCAAATGATTAAGGACTGTAGGTTACGCACAAGCTTCACAATTGCCATCAAATGGACCCAATACTAATATTTAGAACAAAGAAGGAAGTGAGTTCCTGTAGTTGCACAAACAGTTGGTGAGCCTTATCAGTTCACATGGCTTTGGAGTTCCCAGTAGTTTCCACAAGTTCAACATAATACAGAGAATGGTACCCAAAGTCATAATAGGAAAACAGTACATTTTTGGTAACAGCTGTGATTATAAATTAGAGTACACTTGCTGTGTTTTGTGTGTCTGCAGGTGGATCGGCTGCGTGGCGGTGCTCTGCATGGTCATCCTGGTCCTGGCCTTCAACGTCCTCGGTCTGCTGTGTGGCACCTGCGGCTACGACAAGCAAGCGACGCCGACAACCCGCGGCTGCCTTTCGAACACCGGAGGAAACCTGCTGATGGCGTAGGTTGACATGGCAACACCCCATCCTAAAACCATAGGGGACAAAAGATATATAACATAAAAAGCTGATTCAATGCTATGAGATAAACTGCATAGAGATGGTGTTCAGATATGGCAAAAATAGATGAGTAAAGGTAAAAAAAATAAGATATATGTAACTGAATATGTCTTTAATTCAGGTAATGTAGTTTAAGAAAAGAAAGAAATCAGTAACATTTTTCCAGTAACAGTATTATTTCACACCGTTTATGTGAAATAGGTAATTAATAAATTTAGTAAATATCTATACATGGGATCAGTTAAGTGCATCTAGATTCTCTGTAGTCCAACTTTCTGGTAATAAACAGAGAATATGCTTTCATTATGTGCACAAGAGATAAAGAAATCAGTACAAAGCTAATGCACCACTTATTAATGGATCTATATTTATACCTTATGCAGGTAAAAATTATTTTAATCAGGCTTTTTTTATCTTTAGCTTACTAGTACTTTACTTGAAATTGAAGCCTGATAGTAGGTTAATGAGACTGATGAGAAAATTCAAAACAGATGATGACAAAAAGGTAATCACTATTATACAAATTTCACCACAATAAAAAAAAACACACAGTACACCAAAGATATGACAAAAAAATGGAACAAGATGGAATAAAAACAAACAAATAAATTAAGATAACAGAATTATCATACCAGTCATAGATGAACGTGTATGATGATAAAAAAAAATTAACAAAATAAAAATCAGATGGTGCTGTTTAATGTGTCTTATGTCATTTGCACATTTCTGTATCACTCTTGTACATTCTGTTGATATTTTCTATAGCTTTATCTTATCTTATTTTATTTTACCTTCTCTTCCCTTGTGTTCTTGTGTTGTTTACCCCTTTATTGAATGTCCATACTGCTGTAACAACTTAATTTCCTTCCAGGGATTGATAAAGTCATCTAAGTCTAAGTTAAAAGGTCAACAGTTGCAGGGACAAATCAGTTTTTAAGTCTGTTGGTATTACACCTGTAGAGACTAGACCTGTAATAATATGAAGAAGCACGTAGCAAAAGACAGAAAATGCAGCAAATCAGAAATTCAACTTCTCTCGGTTTCTTGTTCTTTCAGTGGGGTGGGCTTCTCCTTTATCTTTGCCTGGGTGCTGATGGCCATCGTTACCTCGCTGTTTGTTGCTGGTGGAAACATAGAGAAGATGTTATGTGAACCTCTGGCTAACCGGCAGCTGTTCAAGGTACTGAATACAAACTCTCCTCTTATCTGAATTATCTCCTTCCTGCTTCATTGAGTTTATGTTGGAGAGTTTTAAATGAGCAACATAGTGTTGCATGATGGACAATAGTGCTGATGAATAAACTAGTACATGTATGTGTGTGTTTGTACATATGTAGATCATAGACACACCGTTCCTCGTGCATCCTGAAAAGAAAAACTTCCTTCCTGGGATGCTGTTTCAGAATCCAAATATTGACTTGACTTTGGGCAGCATGTACAGGTACCACGGCAACACCTAACGCACGCATCATGTACATGAAGCTAACTGTTTTTCATCAAGAGCTTGAGAAACCTATTTTCAGTTGAAGTTTTGTTTATGTGCATTCAAAGCAAGTATATTCTCAGATTTGGTGTTTCTGACTTCAGTCCAACTTTTCTTCTTCTTTGTATTGAAATGCTACCAAATTCATTGTTTTGTTTTTGTAAGAAAATGATCAACTCTCCTGGTGGAGGTTCAGTTTGTGATCTGCGTGTGTTTCATAGGGAATGCTACGAGAACAACGGTCTGTATCACGCTCTGCAGCTGGAGACCATGTTCAACATCAACTCCTTCCTCAACAGAACTGTGGTAAGCGTCACTTTAACAGTGAATCATTCTGCTCTGATTGAGTAAAATGAATGACAACTGGCTAAGTTGTGAGTTTATTCATGTTTGACAACAGTACAACAGGGATCTGGCCAAAGTGTTTGAAGGTGTGCAGGTGGATCTGCAGAACGTCACACTGCTGGAGCAGGCCGGCAGAGACAACCTCATCAACTTCGCCAACTCTGGAATTGGAAATATCGACTATGATGCTTATCTTACTGAGGTAATGTGTGTGTCTGTGGTTAACTATTTATCTCATGCACTGAAACCTTAAATACAAACACTAAATACCAAAAAACATCTATCGTAAAAGAGTTATTTAATTGTTTTAGGTAAATAAGGGAGTCACTCTGGTGGATCTGCTGTCCTTTGCTACTGACCTGGAGGCTCAGGCCGACCAGCTGGTGAGTCCTGTCATGATTTAACACCGACAACATGAGTGTTATTATTGCTCAGAAAATAAACAATAGTCATGTTATTTCACATATGAGAATCCTAATATGCCAACAAAACATTTGTACACAGAATTTATTTTTAAACTATTTTTCCCTTATTTTCATTTTGTCTTATTTTATTTGTTATTTCAGTTATGTGAAGGGAACTCATGAAATAAGAATGTCGTTACTCAGGGTAGCCACTGTTTCTGCTATGGATATGACAATAAAGTTCTTGAATCAGCTTTAATGGCCAAGTACAAACACAACATACGAGGAATTTGGTTTCAGCTGTTGCTGTCACTGTAGGAATAAGGAAAAAAGAATAATAAAATAACTGTAGAAATAAATAAATGTGTGTGTATATATACACTGACAGTCATTAAAAACTTTGAGACCATATTTTTCAACATAATTTTTATTTTGAAGCCCGAAACTGGATTTTCTTCATATGAATCATTTGTTTAGCATATTGGCATACAGAAACAAAAATCTAAAGTTTCAAGAATGATTTCAAAATAAAGAATTTCACAAAAGAAAATGGCACCTGCCAAACACAAAGTCACAACAGTCAATACCGAGTATGGCCTCCATTTGCTTCGATGCAGGCAGCAATCCGTCGGCGCATGCTTTGGACCAGGCTTCTGATTGTGGGTTGGGAACAGCCCATACGCCTGGCTACATCACTGTAGCTCAAACCGGCCTCCACCATACCCAGTGCCCGGAGACGTTGTTCATGTGATAGACGCGGCATGATGCTGTTCACTGGACTAACAATGGTGGCCTTTTTTGGGCCTTTATATAGGCCTTCAAAACCCATTCTCAAATTGTGCAGATACTCACTGAGTATTGCTTGGTGTGTATTTGGTTCACTTTTGCAAAGCGACCAACCCATGTGCAATGAATCATGACAAAATGACAACTCATCATTATCTCAACTACCAGGGCACTAGATCATCAGTAAATCCACAATGAATAATTACAACCCCCTACTGGACCTGGGATCTTTCTGCATGGAGTTTACATGTTCTCCCTGTACATGCGTGGGTTTTCTCCGGGTACTCCGGCTTCCTCCCACAGTCCAAAAATATGCTGAGGTGAATTGATTACTCTAAATTGCCCGTAGGTGTGAATGTGAGTGTGATTGTCTGTCTGTATATGTAGCCCTGCGACAGACTGGTGACCTGTCCAGGGTGTCCCCTGCCTTCGCCCGAGTCAGCTGGGATAGACTCCAGCACCCCCGAACGCCAATTTCTTATGAGCCCTGATTTGAATTGATTGTCAAACACTGATAGTAGGTTATGCAAATGTAACTTTGTGCTGTTTATAATAAGTACAAACTTTCAGAAAATTGACTAAAACTTTTAAGCTCAAACATTGTGAGTTGGTATAAGTGACATTTTGAACCATCCAAGTCAGAATGATCTGAAAATGGCAACTGCAAAAACAGATGCGATGCTCATGACAGATCTAAAGTGAATCTTCTTCACATTTTTTTTTCCACTTGGCAAGGTTTGGTAAAGGACAACGCATTTCTCATCAACCAGAAAATCAGTCTGTAGCTCCCTTATCTTTGCAATTTTCATCCAAATAATACTGACGGACGTGTTGAAGACTGTAGGGATGCCGTATAAACTTATAAAACTGGATGGACAAAATGGACAACCCCTCCAGACAAGCCTTTTACTTCCCGCTCACTGATCGGCCTCGCCAGCCAGAACAAGCCGCCCATTCACCCTGTGCGCACACACACATTTACGGCACATGCATGTTATAGGATCTGTGCCATTTAAAGGCACGTGGCACTTAGTACAGTGGGATCAGTGTGCATGTGTATCTGTAAGGTAGAAAAGAACAAGAAGTAAGTGATTTAACATTTATTCAACATGAAGTTCTCACAGCATCCTCAACGACAACTGCAGCAAAGTCACATATTGTCCACTCTGTTTGTTTGCAGCCTCGTGGTGCTTTGGAGAACGCACTGAGAGGACACGCCAGCAGTATCAGACTCATTCACAGGGAGCAGGTGGTGCCCATGGAGCAAGCAATGGTAATCAAAGCACAAAACGCATAGCGCTAACGCCAGTCATACTTCATACACAGGTACAGGAAAGTACATACAGGTTCTCTCCCACCTCCAGGCAGTTACACCTTAAAGCTACTGCTTTAAGAACTCAACTACCCAGTGGCACAAACAATTATACTTTACACTGACACAATGACATGACGTGATTTTTGTACAGGTTTGTTCACTCATCACATGATCACATCCAGCTACAATAAAACTGTAAAAGCATTTAAATCCATTGTTATAAGTTAAAGACATAACACTGCAATGGTCCCTTTTTTTCTTCCTTTTCTTTCACAAAATGGTGACAGAAATATGTCCGAGCGCGGGTAAGCCGCTGTTGATGCACGGCACTGTGACGGTGTTTTATGTGTGTGTTTGCCGTAGCGACGTGGTCCGTGTTGTGACAGCAGTGAAGTTATGTCATCGAGTATCTGTAAATGAGTAAACAGACGTTTTGACGTGTCTTTTTTGGTAACGGTCTGCGTTTTTACTTTTCAGAGCACACTGAGTCAGAGCATCAAAAAACTGCAGAGGACGTCCAACGACCTGCCAGTGAGCAAAACACACTCACAAGAACAACATTACTAGATCATAAACAGACACGTTTTAAGCAGTTATCTGCTTAACTGACTCCAATTAAATGAAATTTTTTTCTGTCTCTCAGGTCAAGGTCACTAATGTCCTGAGCGCCATTGATGCAGCCGAGTACCTCATCACCCATAATGCCTCACATGTGGTGAAGCAGGTACAAGACAAACATGGTGCTATTTAAGCTTTATGTAACTGTGCACATGGGACCTGATAATGTGGAGTTTTTTTAAGGAACCGGGGTCAGCTGCGTTTGTAATTCTTGTTCAATGTGCAAATGTGCTTTGCAAAAGAGAAAGGTATCTTCAGTGAAGGTTTATCTTAAGTAGTGAGATGAAATGTGCCATGCAGGGTTTGTTCTGTTATTTGCCCTATTTGTTGCTTCAGACAAAACAAAAGATGACATTTTCTTTGTAATATATCTTGCTAACTTACTGGATTATTATAAACACATTAATAAGCACATAAGCAACTTTTTGCACTGCAATCCAAATGTAATTAACAGATCACTAAGGACCTTATAGTGGCAGTTTAATTTCATTCATGCATTTTTTGGGGGGAAATCGGAGGAAAGTGCATTTTAAAGGAAATCGATTCAGGGATTATTCAGCGAGAGGACAAACTTTCAACCCTGGAGCCTCGACTGTAATCATCCTTCAGTCACACTTCCTAACTTTTTTGTCTGTGTTGGTTTGTAGGAAACAAAAAGCTATGTTCAGAGCTTGGTGGGATACTTCAGACAGTACACAGAATGGGTGAAAAACTCAGTGAGTATTATTTTCTTTCTCTTTTTGAAGGTCAATTGAGACCACATGAGAACAGGAAAAGTTCAAACTGTACTTTGGATTTGCTGGATTGTTACTCTGCCCACTCCAATGGGCTGATTCAGTAATTGAGCTTAATTCAGCTGAAGTTAAACCAGTTATGTAGGTTTCAGTAAATTACAGGAGCTTTAGAGATTTCCTTTTTGTAAACAGACTCTTTTCACAGTTGGTTTGAATTAAAGTCAGTATGGAGAACACTGAGGAGATGAGCCAGCAGGAGATGAAGTGTGCACAGATACTCAGCAACTTCTGGTTTTCATATTTGGCAACATTCTTACATACAGTGTGTGTGTGTGTGTGTGTGTGTGTGTGTGTGTGTGTGTGTGTGTGTGTGTGTGTGTGTGTGTGTGTGTGTGTGTGTGTGTGTGTGTGTGTGTGTGTGTGTGTGTGTGTGTGTGTGTGTGTGTGTGTGTGTGTGTGTGTGTTTTCTCTACAGCTAACTGCAGAGGTTGCTCAGTGTAAACCCATCAGTAACATTGTGGACAGCATGGAGATAGTAGCATGCAGCTTCATAATCGACTCAGTGGTAAGGACTCACTGTGGTTACCTGTATGTTTGTGTATATGTGTGTGTGTGTATATGTGTGTGTGTGTGTGTGACTACCTGGCAGGCCGCTGAAGAATGCTGATTCATTCCACAGCTGTATGTACAGTACATGTACCCTCCATGTATCCGGATTTTAACTGAAAATAAAACGGCTCTTTGACAGTTCAGGGGGGCTCTGGGTTTTGGGAGCAGCGAAGACTGGAGGCCACATGTACGAGAACACTCGGAGATGGGATAGAGTCTGTTCTGAGCCATGATGGGGAGTTACACGCACATAGATTCTTCACTGTTTTCACTCTGGGCTCTGAGGAGTTGTAAAACTTTATATTTACATATCAGCTGTATATCATGCGTGCGAGTTTGTCAGAGTTTGATGTCATCTCAAACAAGCCACAGGCTGTGGGCAACACAGACAGAGATTGAACACATGGCATGAATGCTTCAGCACTGCCTGCAGCTACTGTACATGGAGGTGTGCCACATATGTTTTTATTTTCATGTTCTGTCCCTCTTTGGTGTAGTGCTGTGCATTTCTTGTGCATCCATGTGTATGTAGCTTTGTGTGAAATACAGCAGGAAAATCTGACATGCTGCAGCTAACAGCTATTTCTGTTACCAGTTAATCTGTCTGTTAGAGGTTTTAGTAATTAAAATTTTGTGACAAAATATGATTTCCAGAGATCAATGAAATTTTTTAGTATTTTTTTTTTTGTTTGGCCAACAACCTAAAAAAATTCACTGCTAATAACATTAAATAACCAAGAAAAGCACTTGGAGAGTGCAGTACTTCACCAAAGCTGCTGAGTCGTATTATTTCCAACGACTGAAATCTTAAAAAATTCATGGCAGAAATCAAGTCACCAAAGAATATGGCTTTTTAATGTAGATGTACCCACAAACAAAATGACCTTGCACTGAGCACAGGCATGTGTTATATATGTGTACATTATGCATGGATACGGGATCACGTGACCTAAACATGCAGCGGGCGGCAGGAACTGATGGGACTCAGAAACACCGCCACAATTAAATCAATTGTTCCTTGTATAATTTTAAACGGATAAGTCCCGTTAAGTCGATTTGTAGTAGGATCACAATCATATGATCCTCAGCAGGCAGCTGACGTAGTGTTCACTTGTTCTCACAGTTACAGTGACGCCGTGCCGCTATCTCACAATGACACAGAAATCTTTATCAAATCCAGACTATAAGCTGCATCACTGCCAAAATCTAATCAGGTGGTCCTTGAGTCATTTCTGACCTTCCCTGAAAATTTCATCCAAATCCGTTTTTGAGTAATGTTGCTAACAGACAGACCAACACACAGACGGACAAACGGACGCCGATTGTCCCATAACTCTGCAGTTCCTTGGTGAAGAAAAAAGACTCTTCATTTGAGCAGTGATGGAAACTGACAGTGTACATTAACACAAGTACTGCACCTATTAAAGCTTAGTACTCTACAGTTACCATTTTATACTTTTTGAAACTCTGTTTGAGTGCATTTTTGAGACTAATATGAAGCTTTTAGTTCATAAATGATGTTGCTGTTGTAGTTAACATAGTGTTCAGATGTCAAAATTAGGTCCACAAACAGTTACATCATTGGAAAGCTGATTAGAGAAAAGCATCAATCACAGAAACCCAACAGTATAATGTATAATAATAATGAAATTGGGTTATTCTGCTGCATGAGTAATATTGATTTTGCTTTAAAACACACGTTATCGTTGTTCTCCCTTGCAGACGAGATCTAGAACTTCTTCTAGCATTGCATTTGAGAAGTTGAAACAAGTGTTGGTTTATTATAATTGACAGTTTTTGAGTTTCATGTTTGAGAGTGGCTGGAATGATGAAATGTTGTTTAATTCTTTTCTCAGAACACGTTCTGGTTTGGTCTCGGAGGCTGCTGCATCCTTCTGATCCCCAGCATCATCTTCTCTGTCAAACTGGCCAAGTACTACAGAAGAATGGACACAGAGGACGTCTTTGAAGAGTGAGTCTAAACACGCAGATCATTTTTAGACAAATAGCCAAAATCAGGCACTTTTCATTTTGCTTCCTGTTTTTTAATCTTTTCTGATGTAGATCAAAGCAGAATTAATAATTTTCTGTCCTTCTCTCTGTCATTACTCCTCATCATGGACACCGATTCTCCTCCTATTTTCTCCTCGTGTTTTTTCCGTTCTCTCTCCAGCTGTTCTTACCCGTGGCTTGTTGCACTTTGATGCATGTCAGTTATTCACGCACCTCGTCGCCTTCTTCCACGTACCTGCTCTCTTTCTGGTACAGGATACTTCAACTTTGGATCGCTTCACACCTTTCTCTCTTTGTTTTCATCTGAAATCACGGGCATGGTCTCTCACTTCTTTGCATGGACTCCCTGTTGCTCTTCATTTTCCACTTTCATTTCCTCTCAGCGGATCACTCCGTCCTTGTTGCTGACAGAGGAGTCCTCCCATTCTGTCTCTCTCATCTGTCCTCCCTCGCTCTTGTGTTGCAGTATGGTTAATACAGGTAATCATGGTGAACAGGTGTGTGATATCCATGGAAACCTCGCTGTGCTCAGGTACCACCTAAATCTACTTGCTTGCAAGCGACAGTGTTAATTGGTGGAGGGGTGTTTTTGTCCGTAGCTTTCAGACTCTGCAGATGGGCTAAAGTTTGGTACATGAAATTTTTCCACAAATGCTATAAAGAATTCCCCATATGTGTGTGTGTGTGTGTACATTTAGCTCTCCCTATAATGACACTTTGACTCGGTTTCCTCGGGCCTCTGCTCCCCCGAGCTACTCCGTTTGGTGACCCACAGGAACCCACTGACAAGGTATTGATGATCAGCGATAACTATCCACTAACTCTACTACTAACTAACTACAACCATCTAAAAACCATCAACTCGACTCATACTTTATCGTAGGTCTTCAATTCTCGCCAGACTTTCTTCTTTCTTCTTCATCATCCTTCATCCATCACAGTTGTGTCTTTAAACATTCAAACACAAGACAAGTTCATCCGATTCTTGTTGGATTTGTTCGGCTTTCAGAAGACTCTGTTCAGGAAGAACGAAGTAAATTTATTTGCGTGCTTCACATGCTGTGTGCTGCATAAGAAAATATGTGTGAATATGAATTGTTGAAGAGGTTGCAAGATGGTTATTCGAACAGAAAACAATCTTAAAAGCGTAAAAAATACTCAGATCATAAACTTTTATAATTCACTGAGGTCATTTGTTATATTTTTATGAGTTTCCAGCAAGAACCGTTGGGAACTGCTACATTAAACAAGAAAAGCACTCTGCTAAGGCTGTTCATTCACTGACCTTGCGCTGAACACAGACGTGTGTTATGCATCTGTATGTTATGTACGGACACCGAATTACGTGACCTGAATATGTAGCGAGCAGCGAGAATTGATGGGACTCAGAAACATCCCCACAGTTCAATCAGTTGTTCCTTGTATCATTTCCGATGGACAAGTCCCGATAATTCGATGGATTTGTAGTAGGATCGCAATCATGTGATTGTCAGCAGGCACCTGTTGTCATGGTTACAGTGATGCCGTGCCGCCATCTCACAATGATACAGAAATCTTTAACAAACCCATGGATCCAGACTATAAACCACATCACTGTCAAAATCTAATCATTTGGTCCTTGTGTCATTTCTGACCTTCCCTGAAAATTTCATCCAAATCCATTGGTCTCTTTTTGAGTATTGTTGCACAGACGGAATAATAAACGTACGCTGATCGTCACATAACTCCACTGCATTCCTTGGCAGAGTAATTACAAGCACCTGTTCAAAAACACATAAATCTTGCTGAATTCCAGTGAAGGCTCAGAAACAAGAATTCAATCTGAGTTGAACAATGAACAGTATTTTGTGTCTTGTAGTACATTTTGACTTTGCGGTCAATATTTTTTACACCTGCGACCTCTCTCTTGACCTGTAAATCTGCAGCTGGTGGCACTTTCAGCTAATTTTGTTGTTATTTGCACATTTGAACCTTTTAACAGTTTCCACATTTATGGGCTTGAATGTTCCAAACCGCAAGACAAGGTTATGTTTTAGTTGGTTAAGTTGTCTGCAGATGAAATCGTGCTGTCTGTGATTCATGATATTAGATTAAACATCTTACAGGTTTTCTGTTGTGCAGTTTGTTTGAAATGCTCAATAAACCCAACCTTGACTGTTTTCTTTTTTCTCCGCAGTGGACAGGAGAGCTGGAACTGATCTCGACTTTGTGGTAAGTGCTCACCTGTCCACTTCTTTGCTCACTTCTTCTCCATGATTCAGAAAAAAACTGTCTTGAGTTGATTTCTAACATGGTTTCTCTATTTTCCAGGATCGTTGGACTCGTCTTGTTTAGATCGTGTAGCATTTCCAAGGACAAAAGGGAAGAACAACAACAATCAGGAACTGTGCGGAGAGGCTGACCCGCCGCTCGGTATTCTTTCAGGCCATTTGATAAGGAACTCTGATGCCAGTCAATCGTAAACCTATAAAGTGTTCCCTCGCTCACTCCAGCTTCCGGTCACATTAGTCCCTCTAGTGTTTCATGCTGTACACAATCGACTAACAGAACATTCTTCTTGCATAGTTAGTTTTACCTGTAGCCAGTGAATTTCTCCTCAACACTTTCAGTTTTAACACGGTGACACAAGTGTACATTTTTTACACTTTCAAAACTTTTGAAAGTTTTATATATTTTTGTTAATCTTTGTTTTATAACATGTAGTAGTTTTTTTGTAGTAGTAGTAGCCCATTTCTCTCTTTTTTTTTTTTTTTTGTCTCTGTGAATACTTGTGATATAGCTTGCATCATTTTGATTTCAACTAGTTCACCAGGAACATTTTTAAGAAATAGTTTGACATTGTGGACAATACGCTAATCGCTTTCTTGCTGAGAACACGATGAGAAGATACACTGTCAAGCCTGTATGTCAAAAATAAGCAGATGGTTCGTTTAGTTTAGCAAAAGGACAAAACTAAAAGCAAAGTCAGGCAAAACTAAGAGTCAACAGTTAGTTTGAGCTGCTGTGAATGCTAATGTCTGCGTGCTAACAAGCTCACCGTGGTAAAAACAACTAGCTGCTATTCTGCTAGTGTAATGTTTACCACGTTACAATGTTTACCTACCTTTGTTTAGTAAAATTATTTACTAATTTATTTCTAATTAGCACTAATTAAAGTGTATGAACACAAACCAAACTAATTTAACTAATTACAGTTGTGACTTGATGATCATGGTGTGAAAAATCAAGGGATCCCCAAAGCTTTTCTTTTTAAATCCTCTGGGTAACGTGTTTTTCTGCAGAAAATTTCATTGCAGTCCGCCAAAAATATCAACCTCCTGGTGCTCTTGAGGGACAAGTAAGAGGATGAGAAAAGTTAATAGGATTCATACTCATAAATGTCTTTACCTCATGCACAGGTAAACTGTCAAACAGTTGAGATACTTGGATATTTCTGTCTGGACCAAAGTGGTGAACCGGCTGATCAACTGTTCTCATAGAATCCAACGTGATTTTTTTTCAGGGTTTGTTTTTGTACCAATTAAAATAAAAGAAAAAGGCTTTAAATGCATTGCATTTCCTTTGAACAGGTGAGCTTCTTCCACCATCGCCTGTCTTTGTGCTAAGCTAAGCTACCCATCTCTAGACTTTTTTTATTGTTTGATACAGACAAGATAGTTATCGATCATCCCAGCTAACCCAGCAAGAAAGCTAAAAAAAAAAGAGGGTTTCCCAAAATGCTATCCCTTTAAAGCTCCAGTCTAAAAGATTTAGTGGTATCCAGCAGTGAGGCTGCAGATTCCAGCCAACTGAATACCTCTAACCTTCACCTTCCAAGCTTTTAGGAGACCCAACAGTGGTGCTGAAAAATGTGACATGTCCTCTCTAGGGCCAATGTTTGATTTGTCCATTCTCGAGTGGAGCAGCATGGAAGAAAACCTGAACCTTCTATAAAGGACAAAAACACAACAAAATAATGAATATTCTAATTATTTTCCGCCATTAGATCCATCTAAATGTGACACACTGGACCATTAAATGCTAAAATGACTAATCTGGCAGCTTAGTTTGTTTCTGTGTTCACGTCCTTGAGACACAAAGAATTCCTAGTTTATCCTGGATCTTGAAGCAAAATGTTACAAGCTATTCAGGGCACATGCATACGCTACACACACCGCTCCCTAACAAGGTTTCAAGACAGCTAACACACAAAATACTGCGTCTTAGTGAGGCCCTAGTTGCTTGCGTTGTCCAAGGTTTGAGAAATACAGCTCCCAGAAGCCTCAGTGATGTCAGAGGTCTGAGGTACACAAAAGGAGGTGGTGAAGGGCGCAAATCTGTGAATAAAAACTTGTCTAAAAACTGCCTGCTTTGTTTTTCTTCCATAAACTTCTTGTCAGTCTTAAACACACTATAGCAGATATTCAGAGCCACAAAGGAGATTCTGGTAACTTTTTTGGTGCCAAAAATCACTCAAATTGTCCTTTAAGCATTCTTTAATGCTGTTTAAACGTCACAAAATCAATGAAAAAGAATCCAACCCTACACATGAAGCAAACGCACACGTGTGTTAAGCCGCCCAGTATCCTAAAGCAACACACCTTGCCTGCCAAAACATACAGCGTGCATGGGAATGTGGAGAACATTCATGTAAAATTTGCAAAGTGAAGTACGTGCACATGGTGGCTGGAGGTTGACAGGTTTGCGGAGAGTGACGACGAGGGGCTGCCGGGG